>NC_091316.1:12198929-12246429 GCF_038502225.1 Cherax quadricarinatus
TTAAGAATTCCTAACTTTAATGACAAGCTAAGAGCTGTTACCTACATCAGCTCATTTGAAAGCATTTTATTGTTATGAGACATGCAAGTAGGGAACAGGATGAAGTTGGAGCCATCTATTGGCCAGCATTTTTATTTGAACAACTGACTTTATCTCGTTGACATCATTATGCTGTACGAATGTGTTCCATACTCGAGTCATCCTGGGTATGTATGATCTCAGATGGAGTGATGTTCTGGAGAAGGGTACAGCCAGAGTGAAGTTGCTGCTTTCCGCCCGTCTTGTGGCATAAAAGATTGTTTCACGCTGTCCTCGAAGTGGATCCAAGTGTGGTACCTTGACAATATTGGCCTTGTACATAACAGTAAGGCCACCCACATCCCTCCTGTGTTGAAGGCTCTGCAGAAATGACAGATCTATCCAGGATGGGTCCAGACGAGAGATGAGACGTCTTGCTCTGTTCTCTACTCTGTCAAGCAGTCGCAGATGAGAGGGGGGGGGGCAGGCAAACCAAGAAAGTGGAGCATACTCAAGGTGTGAGCGTGCTTGTGCCTCGTACAGAATCTTGCAGCCCCTTCTGTCAAACAGATGCGAGATACGGCGAAGTGCTGTAAGCTTCCTGGCTGCCTTGTTTGCAAGATTTACAACACGGTTCTTCATGGTCAGTTTGGAGTCAAATTTCACCCCAAGGATATCAACTTCTCCTCCAGGTGCCAACACCCTCCCATTCATCCTTACTACTGCACCAGCATTACCATCATGGTGCCTAGAGACCATCATCATTTGCGTTTTCTCAGGTGCAAATGTTACTTGCCATCTATTTCCCCAAGCTGATATAGATCTTAGCTGGTGATTGATGTAGCTTAGAGCAGCTGGCATTTCTTCTCTTGGATAAGTGAATGTCAGTGTACAGTCGTCTGCATATGCATGGGATTCTGGGATGAGGTGAAGGTCATTGAAGTAGACATTCCATAACAATGGTCCCAGCTCGCTTCCTTGTGGAGCACTTGGGCCAATAAGATGTCTTGGTGATTCCGTTCCATTGAGAACTACCCTTAGAGATCTACCATGAAGGTAATCACTGAGGAGACATAGCGTAGAGCCTGCAATTCCCGGTGCTTGAAGTTTTGCTAAGAGACTCTCTCTCTCTCTCTCTCTCTCTCTCTCTCTCTCTCTCTCTCTCTCTCTCTCTCTCTCTCTCTCTCTGTCTCTGTCTCTGTCTGTCTCTCTCTCTCTCTCTCTCTCTCTCTCTCTCTCTCTCTCTCTCTCTCTCTCTCTCTCTCTCTCTCTCTCTCTCTCTCTCTCTCTCTCTCTCTCTCTCTCTCGCTCGCTCGCTCTCTCTTCTCTTTCTCTCTCTCTTTCATGAATCTTAAAGTCTTCGAACTGAAGAGTAAAGAACCATTATAATAAACAACCCAAAAATCCCTGTCAGCAGACATTGATCACTCTCATTTAAGATCCGCTGAACACTCCCAAACGGTGCCACTGGATCCCTCTCACTTAATGCCCTTGAAACCTTTTCCAGCCCCTTAGATCACATTTACCTATATTCATGGCATCTTCTCAGTCAAGCATCTTAGGACCTTCTCTCTCAGGTGACATTGGTTCTCTTAAATATTAGACTTCCCAAGCTGTCGCATTCAAGAAGAGACCTAGACTGCCTCTCATTTAAGACCCCTGGATACCTCTCGCCCAAGACTTTGGGAACCATTGTATTCCAACTCTCTGGATATTCACTCATTACTCTTTGATATCTTCTCTTGGAAGACACAAATTCTTCTTATTCTAGACTACAAGACATCTCTTCCTTGAGGATCTTGAGGTACTCTCAGTTAAGGCTCTTTCTCGTTCCAGTTCTCAAATACCCAAATTTCTCTCATAAATATTCTCTCAAGAAAAGCCAGTCTTAATGAAAATGTTTAAATTATACATTAAAAGGGGGGGGGGCGATAAATCCGAAGGAATCGTACGGCACGTGGAGGACGAGAGGGAATCAGATTTGACCCAAGGAAAAGAAGGGTATCTTTGATTCGTTGGATCAAGAGCCCTTCACCAGCATCAAATCACAATACTGAGAACTGTCTGATTCAAAACCTCAAGAGGCATTCAAAAGTCTTGGAGTTTTCTCTCTCAGGACTTTCCAGTCCTGTTCCCACAGGACCTTCTGCACGAACGTTCGTCCACACCCCCATGTGGGAGAACCCCATGACTTCGGCACTTCAGAGGCCGTCCATTACCATTTAGATTGGCGACGTCGGCGTGTTGTGAGATGCCAAGGGCAAGGGGAGTGAAAGACGTACACAGGGGATCCCGACCCTGCGATTGTTGCCTCAGATTAAGACCTCTTCCCCACCTCCCCCTTCCCAATGAAGAATGTTTATTACGATCAGTGGAGTGCTCTGGCGAATACATTATCATGGGTAATTCCTGGGGGCTCTTCATCTTATTTATTATATGACGAAACAGAGAGATTAGGTATTAAAAAATATAAGGAAGTGCAAATAGCATCATATTCGATTATCGTTCACTCACTTACCCTGTGTAGCATAACTGAGCTTCAAAACCTGATTTTTTTTCATATATACAAAATATGTCTAGCGACAAATGCATTTGCAAAAACAATTTACTGATACTAATATACCGCTTTCATATACAAGAAAGTGAGCTGCCATTCTTTATTCCACAGTCATGAATTACTAAGGTATATTAACCCCGAAAATGTACAATTTATTTGCATTAACTGGTTGTGTACATAACACCATGCATGAGAGTGATTTAAGGGATAATGTAAAATGGGGAGTTACTGGCAAATATGTTTTGACGAACTATTGACTTTTAGAAAAGTCATGATAAATATCTAAGTGTATTGCATATATACCGAGCACCAGCATGTGAGTCCCTCACGCTACCAGCTACCACGAAGAGATTTACAAGTACTGAAAATAATTTTCACGTATGAGAGGTGAAGATTTTGGAAAGCAGAGGAAAACACGAAGGTTGACCTGATAGTTGGAGACCCAATGTTCTTGTATTATACGTGTTTTTGGTAGGTGAAAAAATGTTTGGAAAGAAATAGAGAAACGAATGAGTTAAATATTGAACAATTGTGGGAAAATTAATAATAACATTTTGATCTTATTTTTCACTTGGGTTATACTGAGTATTGGCAAAATAAAAAAAAATCTGAATTCGACGACATTAAAACTGACAGACATTTATCCAAAAATTTAATTTACAAGTTCTGTGGACTTGTTAGGTAGCGGTCACACTCAGTCCTGTCTCTCTACCTCCTTATTGTGCTCTCTTAAACTACTGTCTTAAGTAAAATTATAATATTATCCTTAATGTCCATTTCATAAGATGTCTAATTTTTGTCAACCTTACTCTGTATCACAACTTCCTGATAAAAGCTTTCAAATATTACTTCTGGTAAATTGGTTATTCTCCTGGCGTCTTCTTCCCCTTCTTTCTTTCCTATTACCTTCTCTCAAGTTGCTATTACTCTCCCCTTTCACACATTCTCATGTTGCATCTTCTGCCCTTCCTCCATATTCGCCCCTCGTCTTCACACAATCTCTGCATTATTACCCTACTCGCACCTTGTTAGATCCTTCCCTTGTGTCGGTCACCCCGTGCTTTCTCCCCTCTATCTTCCTTCACCTTTCAGAATTCTTAACAGAGTTTTTGCATATTTGATTTTAATAACTTTTTTTTTGCTCATGGTTTTTCGCCTCTCTTGCTTCTTCCTCTCTACTTATGCCTCCCATTTGGTTTGTATTTTTTTTTCCAGCACCTCCCCTTGCTGTGTTCCAGGAACACTCCCTCTTCCACCTTATTCATCATGCCTCAACCAGTTCTGAAGTAGTTCACTTTCCTTTTAATTTTCCTTTCTCTCTATGCTAAAGCCACAACTGCATAAGTTATCATTCTTCGCTTTCCTATATTAAATATTCTAGAATATTGTCTTCTACACAGTACCTTAGGGTCATTCCTCCCTTCGTCCAGCGCTCAAATACCACTCCACACTTCTCTCCTTTCATCATTCATGATAAAAATTAGAGTGTCTTCTCACATTTCCACAAATCAAGGAATCAAGATATCAGCCTTTCACAACCTTTGCAGCTTTTCAAGGCTTATCATTCTACTTTTAATTCGTTTGCTCTCACGTTATTCACATTTACCAATTATTATATGTTTACCTACATCTTCGCAGTTCTCTCAGTCACGAAATCGTAATAACACGATTGCCAGCAAATCACACTGGCCTCCCTGCGAGTTTTAGGACTTCCTTGCCATGGGTTCGAGCCCCAGCCGTTCTCTGAGTCGCAGTTCTCATTTTCATTCCATATCCCTGTTTACATGTGCATTACACACCTATGATAATCTCTCACTTTAAATGTATGTGTCGTGGTTCACCTGGAAGGTTGTTCAACTTCCAGTGTTGTTGTTTAGCTAAAAGAGGGGGAGGGGTTAAAGTCGTGGTTCAGTAGTTTCATTCCCTACATTGATACAGTTGTTACTCACTACCTGTATAATCCACCTGGGGGCGTAAGAGGCGAAACAGTACAGAAGTTTCTTAAATACTTAATAATATTTTTTTTTAAGTCCAAACTCAGAAAATATTTGATGATTTAGGCATCCTGAATCACTGTCACACGATAACTTGTATGCAAAAGCTGACCCAGCAATTGAGTCTTGTGCTTGCATGGAGAACTATCATTTCACTATACCGTTTACGGAGGGTTAATTTTATCATGTCCTTGTAAGATTTACAGTTGCCACGCCAACTATGTCAACATGGAAAGCAACCACAAGAGTATCACTGTACACTTCAGCCAGATTCCCATGGATGACCTAACACAAATTAATATATATATATATATATATATATATATATATATATATATATATATATATATATATATATATATATATATATATATATATATATATATATATATATATATATATATATATATATATATATATATATATATATATATATATATATATATATATGCATATATGCAAAATAACACATCATTAGAAGCTTACAATATGTGTGAGTGTAAATAATACTCGATTGATTTCTTTAGAATGAATTTTGTTTTCTTGTCATATTTAAAAGTGATAAGGAACATTGTTACTCACAATTGTTGCTTAGAATAAAGTTTTTGTTGACAGTGACTAGAAAGTAGAACACTAGTGTTTATCATCATTGATTATCGTGAGAACAACGGGAGAGTTAAGTTCATGACTGACGGGGAGAACAACGGGAGAGTTAAGTTCATGACTGACGGGGAGAACAACGGGAGAGTTAAGTTCATGACTGACGGGGAGAACAACGGGAGAGTTAAGTTCATGACTGACTGGGAGAACAACGGGAGAGTTAAGTTCATGACTGACGGGGAGAACAACGGGAGGGTTAAGTTCATGACTGACGGGGAGAACAACGGGAGAGTTAAGTTCATGACTGACGGGAGAACTACGGGAGAGTTAAGGTCATGACTGACGGGGAGAACAACGGGAGAGTTAAGTTCATGACTGACTGGGAGAACAACGGGAGAGTTAAGTTCATGACTGACGGGGAGAACAACGGGAGGGTTAAGTTCATGACTGACGGGGAGAACAACGGGAGAGTTAAATTCATGACTGACGGGGAGAACAACGGGAGAGTTAAGTTCATGACTGACTGGGAGAACAACGGGAGAGTTAAGTTCATGACTGACAGGGAGAACAACGGGAGAGTTAAGTTCATGACTGACGGGGAGAACAACGGGAGAGTTAAGTTCATGACTGACGGGGAGAACAACGGGAGAGTTAAGTTCATGACTGACGGGGAGAACAACGGGAGAGTTAAGTTCATTACTGACGGGGAGAACAACGGGAGAGTTAAGTTCATGACTGCCGGGGAGAACAACGGGAGAGTTAAGTTCATGACTGACGGGGAGAACAACGGGAGGGTTAAGTTCATGACTGACGAGGAGAACAACGGGAGAGTTAAGTTCATGACTGGCGGGGAGAACAACGGGAGGGTTAAGTTCATGACTGACGGGGAGAACAACGGGAGGGTTAAGTTCATGACTGATGGGTAGAACAACGGGAGAGTTAACTTCATGACTGACGGGGAGAACAACGGGAGAGTTAAGTTCATGACTGACGGGGAGAACAACGGGAGAGTTAACTTCATGACTGACGGGGAGAACAACGGGAGAGTTAAGTTCATGACTGACGGGGAGAACAACGGGAGAGATAAGTTCATGACTGACGGGGAGAACAACGGGAGAGTTAAGTTCATGACTGACGGGGAGAACAACGGGAGGGTTAAGTTCATGACTGACATGGAGAACAACGACGTGTTGTGCTTCGGTGTTCGCCTTTGATCGCTGGAGTGAGGTTAACACGACTGTAATTGTCGTCTGGGGCCACCGCGGACCTTGGTACACACACACACACACACACACACACACACACACACACACACACACACACACACACACACACACACACACACACAGACCCCCACACACACGCACACACACACACACACACACACACACACACACACACACACACACAAGATGCAACCTCAACTAGGTGAGTACAACTAGGTAAGTACACACACACACACACACACAACAGGCCTAGTGTCTAATCGACATGTGCCTAGGACAAAATGGTAACTAACAATCATCCTCATCCTCTCTCTCTTGTCCTGATGTTCCAGCATCCATCTTACTCCCAGCTTGGTCTCCAGCATCCATGTCTTGGTCTCCACCAGATATCTAGATCTTGGTCTCCGCCATCCACTTTCAGGTCTTCGTCCACCACTATCCCCTTTCTCGGTCTTTTTGGCACGGTCTTTCCTCGTTTTTGCCTATTTTAGGGGAAAAAAATCCTAGCTACACTCCAGCCTTCTCAAACTCATTACCTTTTTTTTTTTTTTTTAAACCTGGTTAATCCCAGAGGACAAACTCGCATCATTGTAACATTATAATAATTCTAATTCTAATGCTTTCCTCCCCTCCCCATATTTATTCCACTCCCCTTCTCCCTCGTTCTTTCTCCAGTCCTCCTGTCTAGCCTTATTAATCCCTTCTTCCTTTTTTTCTTTGCATAGTTAACATGTCTTGTCACCCCAGTTCCCTTCTGTCGTTCATCCTCTAGTTCCCATGTTTATGCATTTCGATCCTTTCCTCGTTCTCTCTCCAGTTCCCGTACGCACTCACCTCAGTTCCTTCTCTCTTACTCCAATCCTCATGTCTATCCACCTCTGTCTTCTTCACCTCGTTCTTAATCCACAGTTTTAGAATCCACCTAATTGTTGAGGATCCACGTGGCTAGAGTGATTGTAACTGTTAAAAATCCATGTGGGTTGAGCGATTGTAATTCCTCGTAATTTTTTTCCCTCGTCTACTCTGTAATTATTAATATGTTGTTAGGTAAGACACATATGCAACAGTTAGGTATCTTTATTTCGAAACGTTTCGCCTACACAGTAGGCTTCTTCAGTCGAGTACAGAAAAGTTGATAGAACAATGCTCTTCTCCAGACTGAGGGACTGACCACCTCAAAACTTTAAGGGTGATGGACTGATTACATCGTCTTCAAGTATCTTCTGCTTCTATCAACTTTTCTGTACTCGACTGAAGAAGCCTACTGTGTAGGCGAAACGTTTCGAAATAAAGATACCTAACTGTTGCATATGTGTCTTACCTAACAATCTGTCGGTATTTTATACCATTTTAATGTTCAATTATTAATATCTGGGATTTCATCTGTATCTTCCTGTGTGTGTGTAGAAAACAAACAAGAAATAATTGTTCAAACTGAAACACATTTCTTGGTCATTATCAGGGAGCTGTCTCGAGTTTGAGACGCGAGACTCATTACCCAACTTTTTAGGAGCGGCAGAGGAAGAAGGAAGGAGAAAGGGCAATAGAGAGGAGGAAGGGGATCTAGACTGAAGAGGACGGGAGATAAAGAGAGGAAGATTGAACGGGATGACAGATAGAGAGGGTAAAGGGAAGACATGGAGGGGAAATAGTGGAAGAAATAAGAAGAGGTAGGAGAGGGAAAAGAAAAGAAAGAAGGATAAAGAGATGGAATGGGATGAAAAGGTAGGTTAAAAATAAGAAGGGAGAAGATGAGAGAAAGAGAAACAGAGAGTGAAAGAAAGCAGATGTAGTTAACAGCTCTTAGCTTGTAAATAGAGTTAGAAACTTTAGCCTAACCTTGTAAAACCCTGTGTAAAAGAGAGAAAGAGAGAGAGAGAGAGGGAGAGAGAGAGAGAGAGAGAGAGAGAGAGAGAGAGAGAGAGAGAGAGAGAGAGAGAGAGAGAGAGAGAGAGAGAGAGAGAGAGAGAGAGAGAGAGAGAGAGAGACGAAAACAGAAGAAAGGTAAAAGTTTATAAACAGAGGGGACAAGGAAAAAACGAAGGATAAAGAGAGGAGGATAAAGGAGAATAAACAAACAAACAAAAAAAAGGATAATGTGAGTTGTAAGCTGAACGGTAAATATTTCTGATACTTGATCTTTCAGAGTCTGGACCCAGTGACTTGATACCGCTGAAGGGCTCTTGATCCAAGGAACTAGAAATACATCCCACTAGTATCAAAAGTGTTTACCACCCATTCCCCAGGGGCTGAATGACCCTTCCCCTACGGGTTTAGCTCTCCCCCAGGAGCATAAGAATAATACTGGGGTCAGGTGTTTAAGATCACAGTCATCATAAGCAGATATGAATTTCAGCGCTAAACCCCAAAGGCTCATACAGCGCCAGGCTTGATGCGAGGTAAAGGCAGCTCCAGTTACTGGGATCAAGAAACCTTCGCAAGGATCAAAGCACTTGAAGCGAAGTATTCTCT
This sequence comes from Cherax quadricarinatus, assembly GCF_038502225.1. Lineage (NCBI taxonomy): Eukaryota > Metazoa > Arthropoda > Malacostraca > Decapoda > Parastacidae > Cherax > Cherax quadricarinatus. The sequence continues at coordinate 12,207,797 of NC_091316.1, forward strand.
AAGCTCAATAGAAAGTGGGTTTGAGAAATTCGTCTCCAATTAATCTAGTTCTAATGATCCTGGAGAAGCGCTAAACTCATTAGGGTCATACAGCACCTGGAGGACAGGAGGCCATCAGGTTCGATCCAAGAAAGAGGAAGTGGGTTCCAATTCCTTGGATAAAGAGCTCATCGCTGGGTGATGGCCACCTTGCGTAGTGCTGGGTGATGGTCATCTTGCGTAGTGCTGAGTGATGGCCACCTTGCGTAGTGCTGGGTGGTAGCCAACTTGCGTAGTGCTGGGTGGTAGCCACCTTACGTAGTGCTGGGTGATGGCCACCTTGCGTAGTGCTGGGTGATGGCCACCTTGCGTAGTGCTGGGTGATGGCCACCTTGCGTAGTGCTAAGTGGTAGCCACCTTGCGTAGTGCTGGGTGGTAGCCACCTCGCATAGTGCTGGGTGGTAGCCACCTTGCATAGTGCTGGGTGGTAGCCACCTTGCGTAGTGCTGGGTGATGGCCACCCTGCGTAGTGCTGAGTGATGGCCACCTAGCGTAGTGCTGGGTGATGGCAACCCTGCGTAGTGCTGAGTGATGGCCACATTGCGTAGTGCTGGGTGACGGCCACTCTGCGTAGTGCTGAGTGATGGCCACCTTGCGTAGTGCTGGGTGATGGCCACTCTGCGTAGTGAAGAGTGATGGCCATCTTGCGTAGTGCTGGGTGATGGCCACCTTGCGTAGTGCTGGGTGATGGCCACCTTGCGTAGTGCTGGGTGATGGCCACCTTGCGTTGTGATGTAGTTCAGCTGGGCTTGTGAGGTCTCTGGGGAGACCTAATTTAACCAATTATATGGTCACACCTTGCCTTGGCAAACGTCTGTCAGCCACGCCCACGTCTGAGGTCTTTTGTTCTTGACGGCATCAGACCTAGGCGTCAGGTCGTACACGTGGTTGTGGAGGGTGCTTGGACCACCATAAAAGCCCAAGGAAGAGCATGATCAGGAGATTCGTGCGGAGCCGCTGCTGGGGTGCAGAGCTCCTGAGCACAGACTTCGAGCGGAGCTGCTGCTGGGGTGCAGGGCTCGGGAGAAGGCTGCTGAAGTCTCTGGAGGAGACTGTTGGAGGCAGTGGGCAGAGTACTGGCTTGGCGCAGTACTCGTGCTGTGTAGGTCTTGGGACCTGGGGCTTAGTTCCTGTAGTGAACTGTCCTCTGTGCTATATTGTAAGTTATATTCATTTTGGTCAAGTTGATTGTGTTCCCTGTCTCACTGCTTATACATACCATCCCATTTATCTAAACCAATGATGTACTCCTGTTCCCGAATATATTATTGTACAAGGACTTAATAATAAACTGTGTTTGAGTAGAATAGTAATATTCACGGTCCACGTTATTTGCTATTTTATTCATTATTTTATTTCATGTAGTGAGAGGGAGTGTAGTGTGGTGGGTAGAGTAATGAGAGGTGAAGTTGTAGTCACCAGTGACCTTACATTATCTACGCTACCTCACTCCTACCACCTCGCCTGTCCCCTACCTACTGACTCCCCCCACTTACCCCCATATTCCCTTAATCATCACCCCCCTACATGACATGGTGTCTAAGCGGTGGTGGTTCTTATTATTTTTATAGTAGGAACCAGTCCCATGTGCCTTATTTTTGACTGCTCGGTTATACTTGTTATGCTACCATTTGCTACCACTTTTTTTTTTCTTGTGTGTGTAAAATCTAAAGTGAATATCTGTATATTATAATCCTAGTGACCTTAACTGTCCTTTTTTGACGGTGGGTCTAAATAATTGTTTGGGTGTAATATTATATTTGGTGGAGTTCGTTGTTGGTTAGAGATAAATGGTGGAGAATATCAGTATTTGGGTGAGACTTTTGGGGGAAGCAATTACTGGCCGAAATTGAATATTTACAGAGGAATGAGAAGTCACCCAGCCCGCCTTGGAAGACTTACCCACAACTGTCACCCATTGAAGAGTTGCCTATGATTGCTGTCCACCTGATGTGCCCAGTCACCCAGCTGATATGCCCAGTCACCCAGCTGATGTGCCCCAGTAGATGTATTGCTGCCCTGGTCTGTCATCCAGTGTGGTGGGTGTATGTCTGCGTCACCCAGCCTCTGTGACCATCACCCACGGACCGCCAGTTACCCGCAGTTGCCAGGGATGGGTGACCGCACCTGCTGTTGATGACCTGAAGTGACCTCACCTCACCTCGAGCAACTGACCATAGCCTGCTACTGCTGATGTCGGCTGCTGTGATGCTGCTGAGATGCTATAGCTGTGCTGCTATGCTGTGGCCGTGCTGAGATGCTGTAGCCGTGCTGCAATGCTGTGGCCGTGCTGTGTGCTGCTGTGATGTTGAGATGCTGCGGCCGTGCTGTGATGTTGAGACGCTGCGGCCGTGCTGTGATGCTGGGACCGTGCTGCGATGCTGTAGCCGTGCTGCGATGCTGTGGCCGTGCTGTGTGCTGCTGTGATACGGCCGTGCTATGTGCTGCTGTGATACGGCCGTGCTGTGATGATGGATATGCTGTGGCCGTGCTGTGATGCTGCGATGCTGCCTAGCTCAAGAGGAGATGGCGGTGATGCTGCAGTGGTGTGTGAGGGATTCTGGCTGGTGTGCCAGGACAGGAGAATCTACTATGAAGGAGTTGCCATCCTCGGAGATGTGGAAGGACGTGAGCCGCAGAGATGGACTCCAGCTGCTGGGACCAGCCTGCTTTCAAGGGCGGTATGGAGGTGTGTCCTGCCTTGCTGGTCGACCTGTGCGACAGGTATGCGGGGATGCCCTGCCAGCCATGAGAGACAATTAAGAGTGTGAGATGTCCCCAGCCTACTTTGACTTGCCAGAAGTGTTAGTGTTACCTGTGTGAAATAAGGTGACCTTGAAAACGGTCCAGTGATTATGGCCGCCTTGTTTTATGAGGCCAGTGAATCCTAGTAGTGGCATAGGATAATGGAGGGTCTTAGCTGCGATGCCTGCCCTGTCTCGATTTTCAGATGTTGTAGTGTGCATGTGAAGTGTGCCGAAAATGCGACCTTGGTGGTCGTGAAGTGGTCCAGTTGCAGTTACTTGAAAGAATGCAACCCGTTGGAGCAGTTTTCCACGCCATAGAAGCCTAGAGAGGTTTGGCCCAATGGTTAACGTGCGAGGGTGACTAGCATTGGCTAGTGCATTTCTAGTAGAAGTAGGGAAGGCACTGGAGCCCGATATTTAGGTTTAAGGAGAAATGACGGGTAAGGAGGCTTTGCACCAGAGAGCGACTATTATGCTGGCCAACTGCCAGGTGTACTGATTATGCTGCCTTGTGGTAGTTGAGGAGGTTGAGGGAAATATATGTAATTGAATAATTTTGTATTATGTATAATTTTGTCTTTGTATTGTAATAGAATTAAGGGGTTAGGATTAAAATAGTCTAATAACTAGGACAAATTGTCTTAGTTCTCAGATATTTTAAATTGGGGGAGAAAGGGGGATGTGATGTAGTTCAGCTGGGCTTGTGAGGTCTCTGGGGAGACCTAATTTAACCAATTATATGGTCACACCTTGCCTTGGCAAACGTCTGTCAGCCACGCCCACGTCTGAGGTCTTTTGTTCTTGACGGCATCAGACCTAGGCGTCAGGTCGTACACGTGGTTGTGGAGGGTGCTTGGACCACCATAAAAGCCCAAGGAAGAGCATGATCAGGAGATTCGTGCGGAGCCGCTGCTGGGGTGCAGAGCTCCTGAGCACAGACTTCGAGCGGAGCTGCTGCTGGGGTGCAGGGCTCGGGAGAAGGCTGCTGAAGTCTCTGGAGGAGACTGTTGGAGGCAGTGGGCAGAGTACTGGCTTGGCGCAGTACTCGTGCTGTGTAGGTCTTGGGACCTGGGGCTTAGTTCCTGTAGTGAACTGTCCTCTGTGCTATATTGTAAGTTATATTCATTTTGGTCAAGTTGATTGTGTTCCCTGTCTCACTGCTTATACATACCATCCCATTTATCTAAACCAATGATGTACTCCTGTTCCCGAATATATTATTGTACAAGGACTTAATAATAAACTGTGTTTGAGTAGAATAGTAATATTCACGGTCCACGTTATTTGCTATTTTATTCATTATTTTATTTCATGTAGTGAGAGGGAGTGTAGTGTGGTGGGTAGAGTAATGAGAGGTGAAGTTGTAGTCACCAGTGACCTTACATTATCTACCTCCGCATACCTCACTCCTACCACCTCGCCTGTCCCCTACCTACTGACTCCCCCCACTTACCCCCATATTCCCTTAATCATCACCCCCCTACATGACAGCGTAGTGCTGGGTGGTGGCCACCTTACGTAGTGCTGGGTGATGGCCACCTTACGTAGTGCTGGGTGATGGTCATCTTACGTAGTGCTGGGTGATCTCCACCTTTCGTAGTGCTGGGTGATGGCCACCTTATGTAGTGCTGGGTGATGGCCGCCTTACGTAGTGCTGGATGATGGCCACCTTACGTAGTGCTGGGCGATGGCCACCTTGCGTAGTGCTGGGTGATGGCCACCTTGCATAGTGCTGGGTTATGGCCACCTTGCGTAGTGCCGGGTGATGGCCACCAGCCGTAGTGCTGGGTGATGGACACCTTACGTAGTGCTGGGTGATGGCCACCTTGCGTAGTGCTGGGTGATGGCCATCTTGCGTAGTGCTGGGTGATGGCCACCTTGCGTAATGCTGGACGGTGGCCACCTTACGTAGTGCTGGGTGATGGCCACATTACGTAGTGCTGGGTGATGCCCACCTTGCGTAGTGCTGGGTGATGGCCACATTGCGTAGTGCTGAGTGATGGCCACCTTGCGTAGTGCTGAGTGATGGCCACCTTGCGTAGTGCTTGGTGATGGCCACCTTGCGTAGTGCTGGGTGATGGCCACCTTGCGTAGTGCTGGGTGATGGCTACCTTGCGTAGTGCTGAGTGATGGCCACCTTGAGTAGTGCTGAGTGATGGCCACCTTGTGTAGTGCTGGGTGATGGCCACCTTGCGTAGTGCTGAGTGATGGCCCCCTTGCGTAGTGCTGAGTGATGGCCACCTTGCGTAGTGCTGAGTGATGGCCACCTTGGGTAGTGCTGGGTGATGGCCACTTTGCGTAGTGCTGAGTGATGGCCACCTTGCGTAGTGCTGAGTGATGGCCACCTTGCGTAGTGCTGAGTGATGGCCACCTTGCGTAGTGCTGGACGATGGCCACCTTGCGTAGTGCTCGGTGATGACCACTCTGCGTAGTGCTGAGTGATGGCCACCTTGCGTAGTGCTGGGTGATGGCCACCTTGCGTAGTGCTGGGTGATGGCCACTCTGCGTAGTGCTGAGTGATGGCCACCTTGCGTAGTGCTGAGTGATGGCCACCTTGGGTAGTGCTGGGTGATGGCCACCTTGCGTAGTGCTGAGTGATGGCCACCTTGCGTAGTGCTGAGTGATGGCCACCTTGCGTAGTGCTGAGTGATGGTCACCTTGCGTAGTGCTGAGTGATGGCCACTCTGCGTAGTGCTGAGTGATGGCCACCTTGCGAAGTGCTAGGTGATGGCCACTCTGCGCAGTGCTGGGTGATGGCCACCTTCCGTAGTGCTGAGTGATGGCCACCTTGCGTAGTGCTGAGTGATGGCCACCTTGCGTAACGCTGAGTGATGGTCAGCTTGCGTAGTGCTGGGTGATGGCCACCCTGCGTAGTGCTGGGTGATGGCCACTTTGCGTAGTGCTGAGTGATGGCCACCTTGCGTAGTGCTGAGTGATGGCCACCTTGCGTAGTGCTGAATGATGGCCACCTTGCGTAGTGCTGGGTGATGGCCACCTTGCGTAGTGCTGTGTGATGGCCACCTTGCGTAGTGCTGGGTGATGGCCACCCTGCGTAGTTCTGGGTGATGGCCACCCTGCGTAGTGCTGAGTGATGGCTACCCTGCGTAGTGCTGGGTGATAACCACCTTGGGTAGTGCTGGGTGATGGCCACCTTGCGTAGTGCTGGGTGATGGCCACCTTGGGTAGTGCTGGGTGATGGCCACCTTGGGTAGTGCTGGGTGATGGCCACCTTGGGTAGTGCTGGGTGATGGGCACCTTGCGTAGTGCTGGGTGATGGCCACCTTGGGTAGTGCTGGGTGATGGCCACCTTGGGTAGTGCTGGGTGATGGCCACCTTAGGTAGTGCTGGGTGATGGCCACCTTGGGTAGTGCTGGGTGATGGGCACCTTGCGTAGTGCTGGGTGATGGCCACCTTGGGTAGTGCTGGGTGATGGCCACCTTGGGTAGTGCTGGGTGATGGCCACCTTGGGTAGTGCTGGGTGATGGCCACCTTGGGTAGTGCTGGGTGATGGGCACCTTGCGTAGTGCTGGGTGATAGCCACCTTGGGTAGTGCTGGGTGATGGCCACCTTGGGTAGTGCTGGGTGATGGCCACCTTGGGTAGTGCTGGGTGATGGCCACCTTGGGTAGTGCTGGGTGATGGCCACCTTGGGTAGTGCTGGGTGATGGCCACCTTGGGTAGTGCTGGGTGATGGCCACCTTGGGTAGTGCTGGGTGATGGCCACCTTGGGTAGTGCTGGGTGATGGCCACCTTGGGTAGTGCTGGGTGATGGCCACCTTGGGTAGTGCTGGGTGATGGGCACCTTGCGTAGTGCTGGGTGATGGCCACCTTGGGTAGTGCTGGGTGATGGCCACCTTGGGTAGTGCTGGGTGATGGCCACCTTGGGTAGTGCTGGGTGGTGGGCACCTTGCGTAGTGCTGGGTGATGGCCACCTTGGGTAGTGCTGGGTGATGGCCACCTTGGGTAGTGCTGGGTGATGGCCACCTTGGGTAGTGCTGGGTGATGGCCACCTTGGGTAGTGCTGGGTGATGGGCACCTTGCGTAGTGCTGGGTGATGGCCACCTTGGGTAGTGCTGGGTGATGGCCACCTTGGGTAGTGCTGGGTGATGGCCACCTTGGGTAGTGCTGGGTGATGGCCACCTTGGGTAGTGCTGGGTGATGGGCACCTTGCGTAGTGCTGGGGTGATGGCCACCTTGGGTAGTGCTGGGTGATGGCCACCTTGGGTAGTGCTGGGTGATGGCCACCTTGGGTAGTGCTGGGTGATGGCCACCTTGGGTAGTGCTGGGTGATGGGCACCTTGCGTAGTGCTGGGTGATGGCCACCTTGGGTAGTGCTGGGTGATGGCCACCTTGGGTAGTGCTGGGTGATGGCCACCTTGGGTAGTGCTGGGTGATGGCCACCTTGGGTAGTGCTGGGTGATGGCCACCTTGGGTAGTGCTGGGTGATGGCCACCTTGGGTAGTGCTGGGTGATGGCCACCTTGGGTAGTGCTGGGTGATGGCCACCTTGGGTAGTGCTGGGTGATGGCCACCTTGGGTAGTGCTGGGTGATGGGCACCTTGCGTAGTGCTGGGTGATGGCCACCTTGCGTAGTGCTGGGTGATGGCCACCTTGGGTAGTGCTGGGTGATGGCCACCTTGGGTAGTGCTGGGTGATGGCCACCTTGGGTAGTGCTGGGTGATGGGCACCTTGCGTAGTGCTGGGTGATGGCCACCTTGGGTAGTGCTGGGTGATGGCCACCTTGGGTAGTGCTGGGTGATGGCCACCTTGGGTAGTGCTGGGTGATGGCCACCTTGGGTAGTGCTGGGTGATGGCCACCCTGCGTCTCACCGCTGATTTCGTAGTCTTAGTTTTGTTTATGTGGTCCGGGACAAATGTTTTCAACATTCCTTTGTCATCTGTTTGTACCTCTCTTATCCTTCCATTAACCCTACCTTTTCTTTTCTTCTGTCTGTCTGTCTGTCTGTCTGTCTGTCTGTCTGTCTGTCTGTCTGTCTGTCTGTCTGTCTGTCTCTGTCTCTCTCTCTCTCTCTCTCTCTCTCTCTCTCTCTCTCTCTCTCTCTCTCTCTCTCTCTCTCTCTCTCTCTCTCTCTCTCTCTCTCTCTCTCTCTCTCTCTCTCTCTCTCTCTCTCTCTCTCTCTCTCTCTCTCTCTCTCTCTCTCTCTCTCTCTCTCTCTCTCTCTCTCTCACACACACACTCTCGTTTACACAGAGTTTTACAAGGTTAGGTTTAGTGTTCCTAATTTTATTTACAAGCTTCATTTACAATCTCTCTCTGTCTCTTCCTCTCTTTTTACTCAAAGATAATTTGCTAGTTACGCGAATTAAATTATAATCGCCATAAGCTGAGTACATTATGATGGTCTTCCCCTGCGAAACACAAGTTTATTTTTCCAAACGAAGCGGCGTACATTACCACGTATGTGAAACTTAACAAAAAATAGCCCACTTAACAATTTGCTCGTAAGAAGGATAAAATTTCTGCCACCAGACGAAAGATGATGAGAGAGGCTGGAGACTCCCAGCAGCTGAGGAAGATTGCATGGGCTCCATTCTTACCCGGGATCAGTCATCCCAATAAAAGGTGACGTCATTAGGGCCACGATCGCTCCAGCTTCCTGTGATCTTGGGATACTCTTTGAGGGAGGGAGATGAAAGTCGGAGGTGGGAGAGATAGAGGGTGTAGGGCTTAGAGGAAGAGATGGAGGGGAAGAGGAGAGGTCGATGTGGGAGGAAGGGAGGGGAAAGGAAGTGAGTGTAAGGTAAGAGAGAGAGAAGGAAAAAGAAAGAATTGAAGGGAAGAGACGGTGGGATTTTTTTTTCTTTTTGACTTCAGTATGTCAGGTGTGCTCTGTTACATAGTGGAAACAAAGAGTAGCTATATTTCACCGTCATATTCCATCACACAGATGGGTTTCATGGAGGAGAGGAAATCTTCCAGGATGGAAGGGGTGGATAAGGAAGAGAGAAGGGTGAGGGATCAAGGAGTGAAAGAGAAAAAAAGTGAGATGAGGGAGAGAAAGGAAAGAATATTACAACTTGTTAAGAGATGTTAGTTCATGTTTAAATCTTTTGATCTTAAATTTCTGTAGATACACTGCCACGCAAAATTAAAAGGGGAAATAAAAAAAAAAGGTATTACGAAAACTGAATAAGACTATGAAATAAGATGCCAAGAAATAAAAACAAATCTACGTGTACCTAGAACAAAAATTAGGGAAAATGTGAGTTCCCTTAAATCTAACTTGGAAACTTTCTTTTATCTATTACTCAAGGTCAATAAAGCCTTAGAAGTGACTTTCAAGGCATGTAAAGTGTCTCTTGCAACACTTAAGGGAGTCCGACACAGAAATGGTAGTTGCTGGTGCCGGAGTTTACGAGACTTGTTGAAAAAAACAATGTGTGCATAGCAAAGCCTTATTTACAAACTAGGTTTCGCTCTAAACAAAGTCTTATCAAGTACCGTTCAGAGCGAAACGTAGGGTATAATCAAAGATTTGCTTTGCACTCAGTGTTTTATGTACTCGTTGGCAAGTCTTGTCTCTCAGTGGTGGGCGAGACTAGATGAAGCAATCGGCACAGTTGTGTGTAGGGAACAGTGTCTAGCGGGATAATGGCCTGGAGGGGAGAGAGGCAGGTCGCCCTAAGTGGATTGCTGACTTATTCCTAGGAATTCCCAAAAGGCTTTACGGGTTCTCTCGAATATCAATGGACATCTACGATTGCACGTGGATAACTTTGGATATCCATGAATATACGTGAATATCTTTGGAAATTCGCGATTATAACTGATTGATCCTCAATATCAACGATTATATGTGAATAACTTTAAAAATTCGCGATTATAACTGACTGATTCTCTATAACAACGTGTGTGAATATCCACTAATAAACGTGGATACCCTTAGATATCTGCGATAATACGTAGATGACCTGGAATGGTTTAAAATAATGCCTATATAAATAATTTATATGTCCTTACTGTCTACGAGTATTCTCAAATGTCCCGCATCATCCGTGTGTGACACACAGTATCTAAAGACGGTTACATATGCCCACGAAATCCCTCTTGAGATGAAACATTAGCTTATCTAATGCCGTTTAACAACATTAGCCTGGTCATCTAAAGAGGCAGAAGAAAAAAGAGCCGAAATGTAGGTGATGACATAAGCCCGTGAAGCAATGCAAGTCTTAACAGAACACGGTTATAACTGAACAATTTGCAAAACAATTCATTATTGGAACTACGTATCGCTCAAGATAGAGCTGTATTAAGTCTTGAATTTGATGATTTAATAAAGTTCAACGCTGAGCGAAACACAGTCCTTTGGGCCATTCTGTTTCACCTTTTTCTGCATATCGTGTCTATATATTATAAACATGTATGTGTGTGTGTGTGTATATAGTAGTAGTAGCAGTAGTAGTAGTAGTTACTAGTTGTCAAAGGCACTTGTCGATGGACACTTGATTTTTTTTTTTTGCTGTGTGTGTAGTACTAATAGCAAGTACTAATAGTAGTAGTAGTAGTAGTAGTAGTAGTAGTAGTAGTAGTAGTAGTAGTAGTAGTAGTAGTAGTAGTAGTAGTAGTAGTAGTAGTAGTAGTAGTAGTGTGTGTTTTATATTAATTATGGCTTACGCTGCCTCGCATGTCTAAGTCCACCAATGAAGTAAAGCAGGCGATACCTAAAAGCAACACATACACAGGAAAAACACAGAAGAAACTCGGGGAGGTTTCAGCATTGCCTCACCTTCCTCTCAACTCCGTCTGCGGATTTCCTTCGAAGGAGTCGCGATGTGCCTTGATGCTGGTAAAGCGGTCTTGATGCCAGGAACTGCAACTATCAATCAATCCTAATTACCTCCCATTCACCAAGGTGCTGCTGTATGGCCCCCTGAAGGTTTCACACACATTGCAGTTTGTTGATTTCTGCCGTATAGGAGATTGCTTGAATTTAATATTTATTCTTGTTTAGGAAAGATTAAAGTAAATTAACCTACACTCAGAAATGGTTAACCGACAGTAACGAAAAGACATAAATGATTTAGGTCTAACAACTGGGGAAATACCGTAGTCCCTCAAAACCTTAACACATTCAAGCATCTTAATTATTGGGAACGTCTGGAGTCACTTGACCTATACTGTCCGGAGCGCAGGCGAGATACATTATAATCTACACTTGGAAAATCCTAGAGGGACTGGTCCCAAATCAGTACAAAGAAATCACTCCATACGAAAGCAAAAGATTAGGCAGACAGTGCAACGTAACTCCAATGAAAAGCAAGGGCGCCATGAGAAAACATAATAAGTGTCCGGTGTCCAAGGCTGTTCAACGGCCTCCCACCAGGCATAAGGGGACTTACCAATAGACCCCTGGTTGCTTTCAATAGGGAGCTGGACAAGTACCTAAAGTCAGTACCCGATCAACCGGCCTGTGGTTCGCATGCTGGACTTCGTGCGGCCAGCAGTAACAGCCTAGTTAATCAGGCCCTGATCCATCGGGAGGTCTGGGCAAGGACTAAGCAGCGGGGAAACTGATCCCCAGAACACCCTCCAGGTAGATCCCAGGTAGACATCACTGATTAATTTGTTACACTGCAAACTAATTTCGACTCCACTGATTTCCTAGACCCAATCCACTTACATTACTCATGTGAAATGACAATAAATTTCGTTTATACTCCAGATAAATTCAAATTACCTCACGAGAAAATGCCAGTTGCCACCATAATCCCTAATCAATGGCATTACAAAAGTTATTTGATTACATTACATCCTTATTCTGGGTGCATTACAATATTACATTGTGTGTTCCTCCCCGGCTCTCTGAAGTCTCCCCTAGTCTCTCCTGTAAATAATAGCACAACACTGTCTGGTGGGGTGGCGGATGCTTCACCATTAAGCTAGATTGTGAAGTCATAAAAAATGGTTACATACGATGATAATCAGAGGGAATGGACGGTTGCTATGTATGTATGTGTGTGTGTGTGTGTGTGTGTGTGTGTGTGTGTGTGTGTGTGTGTGTGTGTGTGTGTGTGTGTGTGTGTGTGTGTGTGTGTGTGTGTGTGTGTGTGTGTGTGTGTGTGTGTATGTGTGTGTGTTGATTTTACCCCTTGATTCTTCCTACATTTATATATATGTCCTCTTCTTCTATCTCCTCTCCATGCATTATCATGAGTATCTTTAACATTGTGATCATGTCTCTTCAGGAAGCTCCTTTTGTTCCAAGATAAAAGTTGCAGAAAAGTCTGAAAGATTGTCCATATTCAAGTTCTGGGTTAGCTGTGTAACTTAGGAATGAACTTCGAAGCTTTCACCAAAGTATGTAACCAATATATACAACCTAGGTATTATACCTTCTGTGTGTAGCGGTGTGTATCCTAGGTGTGCAGCCTAGGTGTGTGCACAAGGAGTGTGCCCTAGTGGAGCAATCCGGGGGCCCACCTATGTTGTTAAATGTTTTTTGGCAGTCTAAAACTATTGTGTCCTTCCTTGGGTCTTTACTAATGTATGTCAGCCTAACATACACCTCTCCAGACTGTTGGTACAATGTGAAGAAACTCTTTCCTCCCAGATGCTCCACCAATTTCTTCTTATTTGTCTATACTACAACCTGTCTTTCACTTTTTTATATATTTACTTTGTTGTGCATGCTTGTATCGCTGTCCACATGCACTGTAAGAACGCTGTGTCCAGAGTAATTCAGAATAATTAATTTCTAATAAAACCTAGAGTTGCTGTGTAACGAGAAAATTGTCATAAATTATTTCTAATATTCTACCCAGTAAAATAAAATGAAAACTACTGTATCTGGTAATCTCGCCCGGCCTGTGATGGTTGTTCCAGGTGTGAGGACTGGTGAGGGATTAGACACATGTGCAACATCTGGGTATCTTTATTTGTAGACGTTTCGCCATTCAGTGGCTTTATCAATACAACACAAGGGCATAAAATGAAGAAAGAACTATTTACAAAAGATGAGAACTGGCGGTGGTGGAAGCGTGTCAGGAAGCAGGAAAGTCTCTCCTGACGCGGGTCATTGTCAGATGATGATACCGGTGCTGAGTATCAGTGATTAAGCAACCGCTGAGTTATCGGTGCTATATTCTCACGGTTAAGCATCCGCTGGCGTACCGGAGCTAGTTTTTTTTTACGCCCTATTTAAAGACGTCAAAGGACTAGGATTATTGATGAATGAATGTAGTGATGAATGGGTTCATTGACATATTCTTCGGAATTCAGGTGACATTGCTCAGTGGGTGGACACCAGTGTGATAATTAAAATAATTCAGCAGCTGTACAATTTTAGGAGATACCAGAGGAAGCTATCAGAATTGAATTCCCACAGAAGACGGTAGTAGGGATGCTACTACCACTTGTAGCTTCCGAGGTCGGGCTTCCATAGATGACGGTGACCGAGCAGCTCAAACCTGAAGTGGGGCTCCCGCATGTGATCCTGATTGTTGAGTTCACATACGAGTCCTCTACATATTTGAGCTCCAGCAGAGTTTAAGGCGCTCCCGTTTGAAGCTTCCAATTTTGAACAGTGGTTGAGGAGCTCTTACTTAAAAGCTTCCAAGATGGAGCTCCAGCAGACGACAGTGCTGGTGGTGGCAATAGTGGCCATCTTGCTCCTCTCTCTTTGGTGATTTTCATGCGTCATTACTTTCAAGGGGAGAGGATGTAGGGGAGGGAGGCAGACACGAAAGGAGAGGGAGGGATGCAGGGTGTGGGGCGTTGGGTGGTGAGAGTGAATGGGGTGGGGTGTAGTGATGGAAAGGGTGTGGGGTGTACTGATGGGAAGTGTGTGGGGTCGAGGGATGGGTAGCGTGTGGGGTATTGGGATCGAAAGGATGTGGGGATGGGAAGGGTGTGTTGTATCGGGATTAGAAAAGCATATATAATATTAACTTGCGGGGTATAATGCAAAGTTTCTGATAGCCTAAGCATATGCAGTCTGTCCTGTGGCGAGTCTGTGGAGACTCCTCCAGGTAATTTACAATCCTGGCTTGGAGTCTCACAACTCACTCACCGTGGGATCAAACCCACCCGTTCCGTGGTTTGTTTGTATATCTTAGCATTGCATACAACTAGGTGAGTACAGATTGGAAGCGTATCTGTCTCGCGCTCAACAGACGGAGGATCAGTCCTTCACCACGTCTTGCGCTGAATTACCCACATGAGTTTAGTGCTTAATGTGAATTGTGTTATAATATTATCAATAATGCATTGTGTACACGTCAAAGACTGTTTTTAATTCAAGGCTTGTTGTCTGCCCTTCTCTTGATTATTAGTAATACGTTCGTAGTTTTCCAGCATTTTCGTCTCTCTCTCTCCTGTCTATAGTGGTATTACAAATTTGCGTTAGTGGCATGCTCATGTCTTCTTTCCTCTAATTCAGGTTCTGCGGTAAGATCTTGCAAGGTCCTGTTGCTTCTCACACTTTCAGGGCCTTCAGATGCACGTTACCAAATCTAGTCAAACTCTCCGATATCCCTCAGATTTATTCTTCCCTTTCCATTTCTGATACGTGTGCTAGTTTATCACACAGTATTTACTCCTGAAATTTTCTGCCGAGTTGATTGGATGTTTTCTGTTTATATTGAGTTTACCTCCATGTAACTATTCTAGTCTGGTCACTTCGACCTTCAGTAACATTTTTCTTAAGTACCTGCGGAATAGTTTGAGCTGTCTTTTCTTTGGCTTGTACGATGTTTTCATAATGCTCTCTACGGCATTTTTAGACTACATGGTGATGGTCCCAGGAATCATCGGTGCCTCGGTTAGCTCTCCGATCAAACCTCTTGGCTGATGGCTAACACATACACCACAACCCAACTGCTCTGGATTTTATTTGAAAGATTGTTAAGCTCCCTCCGGAAGATTGATTGTGGTCTTTCGGTAAATTTCATTATAGAAGGGGCCTTGAAAAGGCTTTGTCCTTTTTATATTTTACGAGCTTTTTCCTAACGCATTTCTTGCGCCCCAGCTTTTGTATGGTCTACGGCGCTTTGCGATCCTGTGGGTGTAGCGCATCCTCTTGAAATACAATAATTTGTTCTGTCAAGTATGTTTCCTGCTCTCATAAGTGACTGTTTCAGTGTGTAGATCTGTAACAAATTCCTCCAGTATTTTTCAGGTGTAACTTATGATTCATTTTTTTATCTCTTGCTATCCAGGGACCATAATTTAAGGCACCCTAACCTTTCCTGATGGCTAAAGTATTTTGTGTTATGATTCTAACATAATGATTCCTGGAAATCCTACGTACTTTCCTATTTGCTATCATCTATTTTGTTCTCCATTACTTTTGCAAATTCTCTCCCTTACACTGTTGAATCAAGGGCCGTCCTCTCTTCCCTCAATCGCCTTTTCTACAGCAATAAATTCGCAAATATGAATGAGGTATTCCACCCTGCTAGGAGTTGAGTTCCTAATTTCCTTGGTGTTTTATTATTTACTTACATATATTGCCAGCAGTCTGGCTCTTGTGAGTGGTGCAAGCTGACACTGCCAACACTAGTCTGCTGGTGAAAATGCCACCAATATTTTCACTCGCTTTCTTTGTCTTCACGCCTCATTATAATTAGATTTGGTGGAGCCCCTCTGATGTTCTCTCTTTTCCTCCTCTCCCCAGCATTTTTCCCCCATCCTTTTCTTTCTATCTGCCTGTCTGTCTGTCTGTCTGTCTGTCTGTCTGTTTCTGTCTCTCTCTCTCTCTCTCTCTCTCTCTCTCTCTCTCTCTCTCTCTCTCTCTCTCTCTCTCTCTCTCTCTCTCTCTCTCTCTCTCTCTCTTTCTCAATGCAAAAGGAATCTCGTGTAATTATTCTTGGCTGCTCTAAACCATAAGAAGATAAGAAAGGAGGAACAGTGTATCAAGCCTTCTAGCCCATACTAAGCAGGTCTTTCTCAAACCTAAACACTCTAGCCAAGCACCTTTCTGTTGGCAGTCTAAGCGATATAGTAACTGAACTTAACACTGTACGTACCATTCAGATGCTGAATAATGAACCGAATACTCTCATCACTAATAATCCTTTGCTTAAATTACCTGCAAAAGCAACTGGCTGGAAATCATTACTATCATTATTATTAGTAGTAGTAATGATATGTTTCACGTTAAAGCAGTGTGGGTCTTTCAACACAAGAAGTGGTGGATTCTCTGATAAATTTAAATAAGCGCCCTATGGCAGGGCTTCTTTTCTTCTTATTGTTAACACAGGTACCTCTTTCTTCCTGCTAAGTAGACAGGACCAGCAGAAGTGTGAAGAAAGTTGACCTAGTATCTATCCGTGCCAGGGAATCGAACCCGTGACCATGCGATTGTGAGTCGAATGCTCTTACCCGTGAGCTACGTGGCACCCCAGGAAAGGCGTGTTGCTGGCCGCCAGAGGGAGTGGTGAGGCTGGGTAGGAAATTGCCTTTTGATGGTGTATCTTTGTGGGGCGGCCGTGATGGCGTCAGATGATCCGAGTGAGGGGAGGAACTTCTGGGGGGGGGGGAGGGAGGGGAAGATTGGGGAGGTTAAGGGAAGACACATCTGGGGAAGAGGGACGGCGTTTAAGAAAAAGACCAAGTCTGTGGAAAGAAGGGAGTTTAGAATATCAACAGGATGTGTAAGGAAAAAGATTGTCTAGAGAGAGTGTGGAAGGGATGCATTATTTTTCGAAACCAAATTAAGTACATCATCTGTGCATTGCTACTCTAGTCTGTATAATAATTACATAGTAGGAGCAAAATTCCCGTTTCTCTGCCATATGCCATGGTAAAGGATGGGTTCCATGCATGAGGTAAGGAAATCTGAGCTGGAAAATTTTAAGGAAAATGAGTGTGCATAGAACGACGTGCAGAGTGCTTAAATTAGTATGCAGAGAATGCACAGGAAGTTGAGGAGGGGAGGTAGAATGAGCAGAGGGGAGGGAGGGTTAGAAGGGCAGGCTGAATAAAAAAACGTGTCGGGTATGCAGGGAAAATATGGTCCAGTACAGAATGATCTTCATAGATTAGCGTCGAGAGTCAAGTCAGACGATCATGTACTAGAAAAGGTGCTGATGAGGACGTGAGAGGACAGAGACAGGAAACATGCAGAGGGCAAACAGGGAGGGAGAAGGAAAGTGATGAGGAGGAAGAGTGTAAAGAAGGGCCTGACGAGAGAGAAAGGGAAGGAAAAGGGAATAATAGGGGACAATGCTTAAAGGGAACGTCAGGAGAGGGACGTGATAGGAAGCCAGGAGGTCGGAAGGCGCTAATGGGACACGCACGAAGAAGTGTCGGTCTCTCCACGAAGATGCCATCGTGTTCAAGTGGAATGCTCACGGATATACCGGTGTCCTCCTGGTGTTAAGACTGTCTGCATCCTATTAGTTTATCTGTGATTCTGTCAGTTTCGTAAGATGGCAGAGGTCCTTTACTTGAGGCACAGGATATCTCGGTGTCGAATGATGTAGTTGAGATCTTGTTGGGAGAACTGCGGTAGATAAGGGCTTACATGTTCCTGTAGGTGGAATTCTTGAGATGATGTCCCCTTGATGGCGCGGCTGAGGTCCTCATAGTGGATGGTTGTGACTGTTATTGTGTTCATGGAACGCCAACCGAAGGTACCTCTACTGAGGTGCACAAGAATAGGTCGAAATTTCCTTGGAAAATTTTTTTTTAATGTGCATTATTAGATATACCAGTGTGAGGATATCTTTTATCCAAGAATTGATTGCTTTCAGCAAATACTGAAGCGTTCTCATACATTAAACTCTGCCTAGGATATGACTCCTAAAGACCGGACTCTCACATACTTAGCAGCTATTCCTAGGATACGACTCAAAGCAGTCAACTAAGACCTAGCATCGATTTCCTGTGCCAGATGAGGCCCATACGGGCTACGCTTCTTAACTAATGTGTAATAAGAATGAGCAGCGGCAGCAGGAATGTAGGGAGACTTTTTCCATATATTTCGTCCTGGAAGTGGATAGGTGTTCTCTAGAAAATGTGACGATGCACTCCATTGTTGATAAGCAGAGATCGTTATGGTGCAGTGCAGGAAAATGTGTTGGAGATGTTCCTTTGTAAAGATCTTCCTTTGAAGATATGTTTTCACGTAGGAATTGTTGAATCTCATCTGATAGAGTAGCTAAGGCCCTTTTCCTATGGTATACGAAAAAAAAAATTGTTTTACTGGATGGATAATTAAATTTCTTCCGCTTACTCCCAGAAGCCTAAGTCGAGTTAGGAGTTTTTAGCTTTGATATACACGAGCAAAGAATGTATGTAACCTCTGGTGGTACACTGCTGACGGCGATACTGAGGTGTGAAGGTTCTCGCACGTAGCAGCGCACCTCGACCGTCCCTCCCTCTGACGGATTATCTCTCACCCTTTTTTTGTGGTGCTAAAGAAAACGCTGACGGTGTGTGTGTGTGTGTCGTCAGGAAGAGCCAGAGTAAAATGCAAACATTTAAACTGAATATTTTCTTGATATTGTTTTAGTTGTTAGTATTCACGCTTAAATTTATTTACTCAACACATTAAAGACAAAAAAATGATTAATTCAGTGTTCTGTACGTTAAAACGTTTATAACTAAAATTATAGAGCCTATTATGGTATGGTGTGAGATTAATTTTTTTAGTTACATGTGTTCTACAGTCTCTTCCTATGCTAGTAATGTTTCCATATACTGAAATTAGATATCATTTTTCCTATATCTTAATTGTTTTATCAAACTCCCGAGTACAGTTATAGAGGCTAAAACGTTGTGTAGTTTTAAAAATAGGTTAGATAAATACATGAGTGGGTGTGGGTGGGTGTGAGCTGGACCTGACTAGCTTGTGCTACTTGGTTTGATTGCGTGCTCCTTCCTTAAGTGGAAGTAACCTGACTAGGTGTGTCATTGAGCTAATCCGGGCTGGGAATGGACCTGCTTCGCATGGATCAGCAGGCCTGCTGCAGGGTTCCTTCTTTCTTATGTTCTTATGTTCTTATATTTTCCAGCTATGTGTTGTTACATTCTGTTGATATTATTCATTCTCAAGTGTATTCATGTGACTTCTTATGTTTGAAAAGACTGATTTATGCAGGTATTAGATATTTTTCTCTCCTTCCCATGAATAACTCCCTCTTCCTCTACATTCTACTCTATCCTTATCTCTCTATCCTTATCTCTCTCTCTCTCTCTCTCTCTCTCTCTCTCTCTCTTCGGCTCCCTCTCCCTCAGTATCTCCATCTTGCTCTCATTTTCCAATATCTCTACATTCATTTTACGCTTAAGGGTCTTTCAGGATTTAATGAGAAGCTTTATGTAAATGTTTCAGAAGGTAGATCTGTTATTCTATCTCAGCTTTATAGCCTGGTATTCTGTCTGTGATACAGTTGGCCACGACACTCGACTAGGCTTTTTTTCTCCATATATATGAACAAGGAAAGATTCCGCTCCAGTAAGGAATAACTTCAAAATCAGACTCTGAGGATAGTCCTTTATGAAGCGGAATCTGAAACAGGGTTTACAAACTGGGGTACCCGGAGGGATTTTCAGGTAGTAGGCGAAGGAGTTATGATAATTTATCGTATTATATCCTTCTAAAATTAGGAGTCTATTTATCTATTTGCAAGTCTTTATCTCAGACATCATTTACAGAAACCTGTTTTTCACATCTGTACTAGGAGGTGCGCGCTTGGTACTAGGAAACGTTAAGGAGTGCCTCGTTGATCAGGCCCTGATCCACTAGGAGGCCTGGTCATGGACCGGGCCGCGGGGGCGTTGATCCCCGGAGTACCCTCCAGGTGGACTCCATGTAGTGCACGACTGATAGAGGTTTGGGAACCACTGGTCTGGAAGCTATCCGTAAATCATGACTACTCCGAGAGGAAATCAGCAACTAATGTCAGTGAAGAATAGCGACGTATAGTGGGAAACATTCCAAATCTACATAAGTAAATATTGAAAAAACACAGATATTTCAATAGCCTAAAACTAGAGAATGCGACTCCAGTTTGAAATGTATACTTTCTAAATCATGACTCACGAAATCATAAGAACATAAGAACATAAGAAAGGAGGAACACTGCAGGAGGCCTGCTGGCCCATACTAGGCAGGTCCTTTACAATTCATCCCACTAACAAAACATTTGCCCAACCCAATTTTCAATGCCACCCAAGAAATAAGCTCTGATGTGAAAGTCCCACTCAAATCCAACCCCCCCCCCACTCATGTACTTATCCAACCTAGATTTGAAACTACCCAAAGTCCTAGCCTCAATAACCCAACTAGGTAGACTGTTCCACTCATCAACTACCCTATTTCCAAACCAATACTTTCCTATGTCCTTTCTAAATCTAAACTTATCCAATTTAAATCCATTACTGCGGGTTCTCTCTTGGAGAGACATCCTCAAGACCTTATTAATATCCCCCTTATTAATACCTATCTTCCACTTATACACCTCGATCAGGTCTCCCCTCATTCTTCGTCTAACAAGTGAATGTAACTTAAGAGTCTTCAATCTTTCTTCATAAGGAAGATTTCTAATGCTATGTATTAATTTAGTCATCCTACGCTGAATGTTTTCTAACGAATTTATGTCCATTTTGTAATACGGAGACCAGAACTGAGCTGCATAATCTAGGTGAGGCCTTACTAATGATGTATAAAGCTGCAGTATGACCTCTGGACTTCTATTGCTTACACTTCTTGATATAAATCCCAGTAATCTATTTGCCTTATTACGTACGCTCAGGCATTGCTGTCTTGGTTTAAGGTTGCTGCTTACCATAACCCCCAAGTCCTTTTCGCAATCTGTATGGCTAAGTTCTACATTATTTAACTTATAAGTGCTAGGGTTATGGGCACTCCCAAGCTTCAGAACCTTGCATTTATCTACATTGAACTGCATCTGCCACTTTTCTGACCAAGAATAGAGTTTGTTTAAATCCTCCTGAAGTTCCATAACATCTACGTTTGAATCAATTATCCTACCTATCTTTGTGTCATCGGCGAATTTGCTCATATCACTAGTAATTCCCTCATCAAGATCATTGATATATATTATAAACAACAACGGGCCCAAGACTGATCCCTGTGGAACGCCACTTGTTACAGATCCCCACTCGGATTTAACCCCATTTATGGACACTCTCTGCTTCCTGTCAGTGAGCCATGACTCGATCCACGAGAGCACTTTTCCCCCAATGCCATGAGCTGCCACTTTCTTTAACAGTCTATGGTGCGGAACTCTATCAAAAGCCTTACTAAAATCTAAGTAAATAATATCAAATTCTTTATTGTGGTCAACAGCCTCAAAAGCTTTACTGAAGAAAGTTATTAAATTAGTTAGACAAGACCGGCCTCTTGTGAATCCATGCTGAGTATCATTAATCAAGCTATGCTTATCGAGATGGCTTCTTATAATCTCAGCTATAATTGACTCTAGTAATTTGCCTACAATAACACTGCAAACATGATGACGGTTTTGAGGGGATATGAGCCAGAGTTCGTCACGGCCACACTGGAGGGAGATTCGTTTGTAAAAACTTGCATTTGTGGTCACAGTGGTGGCCCATGCTAACCTCCCTATGGTGTATAAATATATTTAGTTGGATTAATCTTATTGTAGCCAGCTGGCCTGGAGTTTTAAAACTCACTTGCCATGAGTTCTAACCTCACCCGTACCGTGAGGCTGTGACATAAAAAGGCCCTGAACTATAGAAACAGGTTGCAATAACTGAACTTTTACAACACTGTAGAAACGGAAACTCAGGGTAAACATGTTTATAACATACAAGATACTTGGATACTTATTGCGATATAAATGCATCTTTCTCATTGCTCGACATTTGTAGTTTCTCTCTAAAGCTGTATTCTTTCTCTGGGTTTCTCTCCTTCTCCCAATTTTTATAATCTTACCCATATTTGGATTTAACACCAGAAACCACTTAACTGATCACTTTTGTAGTTTGTCTAAGTTTTCTTGTGGCTTGTCTTTGTTCTCCTCTGTTTTGCATCATTGCTAATGTTACAAATGATAGGTCCCCTTTGGCAGTTCATTTACATATGTTAAGAGTAAAAAATAGTCCTCTAACTAATTCTTGGGGAACCCCACCAGTTACTTTTTCCCATCCTGAAATGCATCCCCTTACCGTCACTTCTGTTCGTTAGGTATTTTTTGATTCACTGTCACACTTTACCTTGTATATTTGCTCTGTCTAATTTGCGAATCAATACCTTGAGGGATACAGTGTCAAACACTTTCCTGCAGTCCAAGAATATGTAGTTGGTCCATCCTTATCTTTCTTGCTGGTGGGTTTCTGTTATTCCGTCAAAGCTCCAGTAGGATAGTGACGCAGCATTTAACGTTTACTAAATTCATGTTTGCTTTCGATAACCAAAACGTTTTTCCACTGTAGGCGTTCAACCAACTTTCTCTGATTATACTTTCCAATAATTTAGGCAGGATATTTGTCAGTGATACTGGCCTGTAAATCAGTGTCTCCTGTCAGCCCGCTCTCCTATTCCCTCTCCTTCTCCTTGCTTGAATGTGTGTGTGTGTGTGTGTGTGTGTGTGTGTGTGTGTGTGTGTGTGTGTGTGTGTGTGTGTGTGTGTGTGTGTGTGTGTGTGTGTGTGTGTGTGTGTGTGTGTATGTGTGTGTGTATGTGTGTATGTGTGTGTGTGTGTATGTGTGTGTACTCACCTAGTTGTACTCACCTAGTTGAGGTTGCGGGGGTCGAGTCTGAGCTCCTGGCCCCGCCTCTTCACTGATCGCTACTAGGTCACTCTCCCTGAGCCGTGAGCTTTATCATACCTCTGCTTAAAGCTATGTATGGATCCTGCCTCCACTACATCACTTCCCAAACTATTCCACTTACTGACTACTCTGTGGCTGAAGAAATACTTCCTAACATCCCTGTGATTCATCTGTGTCTTCAGCTTCCAACTGTGTCCCCTTGTTACTGTGTCCAATCTCTGGAACATCCTGTCTTTGTCCACCTTGTCAATTCCTCTCAGTATTTTGTATGTCGTTATCATGTCCCCCCTATCTTTCCTGTCCTCCAGTGTCGTCAGGTTGATTTCCCTTAACCTCTCCTCGTAGGACATACCTCTTAGCTCTGGGACTAGTCTTGTTGCAAACCATTGCACTTTCTCTAGTTTCTTCACGTGCTTGGCTAGGTGTGGGTTCCAAACTGGTGCCGCATACTCCAATATGGGCCTAACGTACACAGTGTACAGGGTCCTGAATGATTCCTTATTAAGATGTCGGAATGCTGTTCTGAGGTTTGCTAGGCGCCCATATGCTGCAGCATAAAGTGAAATGCCAACTGTAAATGAATATTCGCTGTGCACGTTATCTTCTGTTCTTGGTTGTTACTCGTTTCAAATAACCTGCTTCTTGTTATAACTCATTTGCTATTTGTTATAACTGCCACCCACTAGATGTGTATAGGGTGCCTACCTTCACAAGATGTGTATAGGGTGCCTGTGTGTGTGTGTGTGTGTGTGTGTGTGTGTGTGTGTGTGTGTGTGTGTGTGTGTGTGTGTGTGTGTGTGTGTGTGTGTGTGTGTGTGTGTGTGTGTGTGTGTGTGTGTGTGTGTTAGTTAGTTACCATTTTGTGTGTGTACGTGTGTGTGCGTGTAGTCACCTATTTGTGGTTACAGGGGTCGAGCCATAGCTCCTGGCCCCGCCTCTTTGCTGGTCGTTACTAGGTCCGCTCTCTCAATGCTCCAAGAATTTTATCGTGTGTGTGTGTGCACGCGCTTTTGCTAAAGTTAATATTACATATCCAAACCTTTCAGTAATCAGATCTCGTAAGAACGATGGAGTGTTGAGAAAGGGGTGATAAATGAAAAGAAGAGGAGGCTAAAGAAAAGCAGGAAAGGAAAGGGAAAGTGTGAATAAAATTAAGTGCAGAGGGTGTGAATCATGAGGTGAGTGAAGTGAAGGATAAAAAAAATAGACGAGGGGAGGAGGATAAAGGGGAGATGACCCTCATTATCGCAACACTTCAAGAAGTTTGTAAGGGGGAAAAATAACGAAGGGTAAATAAATAAAAAATATGATATAATGAGGGTAAACGTCCGAGAGGAGGAGGAAAAAGGCGATGAATCTCTTGCATACATTATTACCGACTTATTGTGGCCAATAATATATTACAAAACTTTAGTTAAATGTTATTACTCACCCCCATACAAATCTTGCAGGGGTAGGCGCCGTATACACATCGTGTGAGGGTAGGCACCCTATACACATCTTGTGAAGGTAGGCACCCTATACACATCTAGTGGGTGGCAGTTATAACAAATAGCAAATGAGTTATAACAAGAAGCAGGTTATTTGAAACGAGTAACAACCAAGAACAGAAGATAACGTGCACAGCGAATATTCATTTACAGTTGGCATTTCACTTTATGTAGAACTTGTTCGAAACGTGTATGCTAACCTGTGAAACGTGTGTGTGTGTGTGTGTTAGTTGTGTGTGTGTGTGTGTGTGTGTGTGTGTGTGTGTGTGTGTGTGTGTGTGTGTGTGTGTGTGTGTGTGTGTGTGTGTGTGTGTGTGTGTGTGTGTGTGTGTGTGTGTGTGTAAAATCAAGACTTTCTGCGCATACAGGAACTGTTTATTATGATTTCTCGGCAAGGCTTGTCGTCCAGTAAACAACCACTCCACAGCACCACCAGCGTGCTGTCTGCTAGTCGTCGAGTAAACAACCACTCCACAGCACCACCAGCGTGCTGTCTGCTTGTCGTCCAGTAAACAACCACTCCACAGCACCACCAGCGTGCTGTCTGCTTGTCGTCCAGTAAACAACCACTCCACAGCACCACCAGCGTGCTGTCTGCTTGTCGTCCAGTAAACAACCACTCCACAGCACCACCAGCGTGCTGCCTGCTTGTCGTCCAGTAAACAACCACTCCACAGCACCACCAGCGTGCTGCCTGCTTGTCGCCCAACATGCATTCATTAACACAACTCCAGTATGGTGTTGCCTGTTTGTCGTCCAGCAGGTAACCACTCACCACCATTGTGCTGCCTGCCGCCCTCTCAACCTCTTGATATAATCAAGTTTCCGGCAGAGCAATTAACCTGAACTGAATACATAATTTACACACTTTGGGACCTCGCTTGGTGCGTGTGTGGCGTTAATGTTATGTTACTGTGTGCGCCGCTGCAATTACTCATTAAAGGCGATTATCTATCTGTCCTTATACGTCACATTATGTCTGTAAAAGCTTCCCTGTCAGAACAGAGTTTCCGTCAGCAGCTGACAATGTACATGGTCAACAGCTGACAGTGTAGCACAGCAACGGATGATAGTATAACACAAGAACAGATGACAGTGTATCACAACAACAGCTGATAGTATAAAACAGCAACAGCTGAGAATGTAGCGCAGCAACAGTTAGCAGTGTAACACACCAACAGTTAACAGTGCAGCACGGCAATAGTTAACAGTGCAACACACCAACAGTGTAGCATAGCAACAGTTGACAGTGCAGCACAGCAATAATTAACAGTGCAACACAACAACAGTGTAGCATAGCAACAGTTGACAGTGTAGCACAGCAACAGTTGACACTATAACACAGCAACAGTTGACAGTGCAGCACAGCAACAGTTGACAGTGCAGCACAGCAACAGTTGACAGTGTAGCACAGCAACAATTGGCAATGTAGCACAGCAACAGTTGACACTGTAACACAGCAACAGTTTTGAGTGTAGCACAGCAACAGTTGACAGTGTAGCACAGCAACAGTTGTCAATGTAACACAGCAACAGTTGAGAGTGTAGCACAGCAACAGTTAACAATGTAGCACAGCAACAGTTGACAGTGTAACACAGCAACACTTGACAGTGTAGCACAGCAACAGTTAACAGTGTAACACAGCAACAGCTAACAGTGTAGCACAGCAAGAGTTGACAGTGTAACACAGCAACAGATGGCAGTGTAGCACAGCAAGAGTTGACAGTGTAACACAGCAACAGTTGACAGTGTAACACAGCAACAGTTGACACTGTAACACAGCAACAGTTCACAGTGTAGCACAGTAACAGTTGACAGTGTAACACAGCAACAGTTGACACTGTAACACAGCAACAGTTCACAGTGTAGCACAGCAATAGTTGACAGTGTAGCACAGAAACAGTTGACAGTGTAGCACAGCAACAGTTGACAGTGTAGCACAGCAACAGTTGACAATGTAGCACAGCAACAGTTGACAGTGTAGCACAACAACAGTTGACAGTGTAGCACAACAACAGTTGACAGTGTAGCACAACAACAGTTGACAATGTAGCACAGCAATAGTTGACTGTGTAGCACAGCAACAGTTGACAGTGTAGCACGGCAACAGTTGACAGTGTAGCACAACAACAGTTGACAGTGTAGCACAACAACAGTTGACAGTGTAGCACAGCAACAGTTGACAGTGTAGCACAGCAACAGTTGACAGTGTAGCACAGCAACAGTTGACAATGTAGCACAGCAATAGTTGACTGTGTAGCACAACAACAGTTGACAGTGTAGCACAACAACAGTTGACAGTGTAGCACAGCAACAGTTGACAATGTAGCACAGCAATAGTTGACTGTGTAGCACAACAACAGTTGACAGTGTAGCACAACAACAGTTGACAGTGTAGCACAACAACAGTTGACAATGTAGCACAGCAATAGTTGACTGTGTAGCACAACAACAGTTGACAGTGTAGCACGGCAACAGTTGACAGTGTAGCACAGCAACAGTTGACAGTGTAGCACGGCAACAGTTGACAGTGTAGCACAGCAACAGTTGACAGTGTAGCACAGCAACAGTTGACAGTGTAGCACAACAACAGTTGACAGTGTAGCACAGGAACAGTTGACAGTGAAGCATAGGAACAACTGACAGTGTAACACAGCAACAGTTGACAGTGTATCACAGCAACAGTTAAGTGTAGCACAGCAACATTTGCTAGTGTAACACAGCAACAGCTGACAATGTAACACAGCAACAATTGACAGTGTAGCACAACAACAACTGACAATGTAATACAGCAACAGTTGACAGTGAAACATAGCAACAGCTGACAGTGTACCAGATCAGCAGGACTCCTTGCCTTTCCACTATAGCCAGTTTCCCTGCTTGTCCACTTTTAGCAAGACGAGTGAGAAGTCCCTAAGTCCCTGGCTTGAGTGTCATCCCTGGCTGTGCCTTCATTTTGAATAACGAGCTTCAGGAGTGTCCATCTTGAAGAAATGACTGAGGATGACTGGTAAACTACACCCATGAGTAGGGACCAGCTTCCTCTACTCATCATTCATCTTAAGTCACAGTACCTTCATTACTTTTTTCTACACTTGGACAGTCATTATGTATACTTTATTCTATATGTGCGAAAATCATGAAACTAACATTTTATTGATTGCACATACACACACACACACACACACACACACACACACACACACACACACCGTGTATGTCAGGCCTATATTGGGGTATGCAGCACCAGTTTGAAACCCACACCTAGCCAAGCACGTAAGAAAATTAGAGAAAGTGTAAAGGTTTGCAACAAGACTAGTCCCTGAGCTAAGGGGATTGTCCTACGAAGAAAGGTTAAGGGAAATCGGCCTGACGACACTGGAGGACAGGAATGTTAGGGGAGACATGATAACGATATATAAAATACTGCGAGGAATTGGCAAGGTGGTAAAAGACAGACAGAATGTTCCATAGATGGGACACAAAAACAAGTGGTCATAACTGGAAGTTGAAGACACCGATGAGTCAAAGGGATGTTGGGAAGTATTTTTTCAGTCATAGAGTTGTCAGGCAGTGGAATAGCCTAGAAAGTGACGTAGTGGAGGCGGGAACCATACATAGTTTTAAGACGAGGTTTGATGAAGCTCATGAAGCAGGGAGAGAGAGGACCTAGTAATGATCAGTGAAGAGGCGGAGCCAGGAGCTGTGAATCGACCCCTGCACCACAAATAGGTGAGTACACACACACACACACACACACACACACACACACACACACACACACACAGGAGAATAAGGAGAACAGTCGTAGAGCCAGAAACGAATATGCACAGATAAGAAGGGAGGCCCAAAGACAATATGAAAATGACATAGCAGCGAAAGCCAAATCTGACCCGAAACTGTTGTACAGCCACATCAGGAGGAAAACAACAGTCAAGGACCAGGTAATCAGGCTAAGGAAGGAAGGAGGAGAGACAACAAGAAATGACCGTGAAGTATGTGAAGAACTCAACAAGAGATTCAAAGAAGTGTTCACAGAGGAGACAGAAGGGACTCCAGAAAGACGGAGAGGTGGGGCACACC
This sequence comes from Cherax quadricarinatus, assembly GCF_038502225.1. Lineage (NCBI taxonomy): Eukaryota > Metazoa > Arthropoda > Malacostraca > Decapoda > Parastacidae > Cherax > Cherax quadricarinatus. The sequence goes on from NC_091316.1 coordinate 12,235,880, forward strand.
ACCAAGTGCTGGACACAGTGCACACAACCGAGGAAGAAGTGAAGAGGCTTCTGAGTGAGCTAGATACCTCAAAGGCAATGGGGCCAGATAACATCTCCCCATGGGTATTGAGAGAGGGAGCAGAGGCGCTATGTGTACCCCTAACAACAATATTCAATACATCTATCGAAACAGGGAGATTGCCTGAGGCATGGAAGACAGCAAATGTAGTCCCAATCTTTAAAAAAGGAGACAGACATGAAGCATTAAACTACAGACCAGTGTCACTAACATGTATAGTATGCAAAATCATGGAGAAGATTATCAGGAGAAGAGTGGTGGAACACCTAGAAAGGAATGATCTCATCAACAGCAGCCAACATGGTTTCAGGGACGGGAAATCCTGTGTCACAAACCTACTGGAGTTCTATGACATGGTGACAGCAGTAAGACAAGAGAGAGAGGGGTGGGTGGATTGCATTTTCTTGGACTGCAAGAAGGCGTTTGACACAGTTCCACACAAGAGATTGGTGCAAAAACTGGAGGACCAAGCAGGGATAACAGGGAAGGCACTACAATGGATCAGGGAATACTTGTCAGGAAGACAGCAGCGAGTCATGGTACGTGGCGAGGTGTCAGAGTGGGCACCTGTGACCAGCGGGGTCCCACAGGGGTCAGTCCTAGGACCAGTGCTGTTTCTGGTATTTGTGAACGACATGACGGAAGGAATAGACTCTGAGGTGTCCCTGTTTGCAGATGACGTGAAGTTGATGAGAAGAATTCACTCGATCGAAGACCAGGCAGAACTACAAAGGGATCTGGACAGGCTGCAGACCTGGTCCAGCAATTGGCTCCTGGAGTTCAATCCCACCAAGTGCAAAGTCATGAAGATTGGGGAAGGGCAAAGAAGGCCGCAGACGGAGTACAGTCTAGGGGGTCAGAGACTACAAACCTCACTCAAGGAAAAAGATCTTGGGGTGAGTATAACACCAGGCACATCTCCTGAAGCGCACATCAACCAAATAACTGCTGCAGCATATGGGCGCCTAGCAAACCTCAGAACAGCATTCCGACATCTTAATAAGGAATCATTCAGGACCCTGTACACCGTGTATGTTAGGCCCATATTGGAGTATGCGGCACCAGTTTGGAACCCACACCTAGCCAAGCACGTGAAGAAACTAGAGAAAGTGCAAAGGTTTGCAACAAGACTAGTCCCAGAGCTAAGAGGTATGTCCTACGAGGAGAGGTTAAGGGAAATCAACCTGACGACACTGGAGGACAGAAGAGATAGGGGGGACATGATAACGACATACAAAATACTGAGAGGAATTGACAAGGTGGACAAAGACAGGATGTTCCAGAGATTGGACACAGTAACAAGGGGACACAGTTGGAAGCTGAAGACACAGATGAATCACAGGGATGTTAGGAAGTATTTCTTCAGCCACAGAGTAGTCAGTAAGTGGAATAGTTTGGGAAGTGATGTAGTGGAGGCAGGATCCATACATAGCTTTAAGCAGAGGTATGATAAAGCTCACGGCTCAGGGAGAGTGACCTAGTAGCGATCAGTGAAGAGGCGGGGCCAGGAGCTCGGACTCGACCCCCGCAACCTCAACTAGGTGAGTACAACACACACACACACACACACACAAACACAAACACACACATGCACACAAACACAAACACACACACACACACACACACACAAACACACCCCGCAACCTCAACTAGGTGAGTACAACTAGGTGAGTACACACACACACACACACACACACAAACACACACACACACACACACACACACACACACACAAACACACACACACACACACACACACACACACACACACACACACACACACACAACCACACACACACACACACACATAGACACACACACACACACAAACACACACACACACACACACACACACACACACACACACACACACACACACACATATGTATATACATTAAAAAATTCCTGCTTGTAGGGTCATGTTTCTATTTTCTGTGGTATTGTTTTTAATATTTAATCTCTTCTTTTTTGTTTTACTCTTGTTTTTGTATTTTTTATGTTATCCCTTGTAATTTTTTCATCTTCATTTTCTGTACGTTTTCCTTTCATATTTTTCCTTTATCTCCAAATTTTCCATCCCAGTTCCTCTTCCTCAGCTCCTATTTCCTCGTGCCTTTACTCCCTTTCATCCTGTTACTCCTCTGTTCCTCACTTCTATATTCACAGTTTCTTCCCACGTGTTTGCCTCCCCTTTACCCCCTGCTGTTATCCCCCTCCTTCAATTTCCTCTAATTTTGTTCCTCCTCTTCCTCCCGTCTTCCCCTAACCCCCAACATTTCCTTATTCTTTTCCTTGTTAGTCTTATTCTCTCCTTTTGTCCTATGTTTTCTTCTCTCCCATTCTCCGGCCTCTTACTCTTTCTCAGCTATCACATTGTAGGAGTAACAGGTTTGTCAGAAATATCTTCAGTCTGAGAGTAGTCAGCGGAACGATGTTGTGGATGAGGAGGTTGTGGGAGCCGAGTCCATATATCACTTAAGATTTATGATAAGAGTCCACGAGGTCAGAAACTGTGTGTGTGTGACCGTTCATGAGTACTCGAGAGGCGGGGCCAGGAACCAACACTCTGAGTAATTATCCCAGTACCCGCAAATAAAGAAAACTTTATTTAAAGCATGAGTTAATTGATGGAATAAAAAAATAATATACGAAGGGCTTAAAGACAAGATTCTCATTATCTCTAAATGTTATGAAATAGATAAAGATAAATATATTTTGCAAAATAAGTTTTAAAATTCCCTACAGCCTCAAATCTGTGAATATAACTACGTTTATTTGTGGTCTATTTGGGGGGGGGGGGGAAGGGTCGCCCCTGCGACTTGATCCCAGGTCTCATCGGAAAGTACATACATTGCTTGTCACCCGCAACTTTCTCCCCTCCTCAGCATACCTCTCTTTTTTCAGCCATTGCCTCATGTCTCGTTTCATTTCACACCCTCTTTACCTCCTTATACCCCTTCCTAACCCTTCAATCTATATCTCCCATTCCCCTTCATTCCCCTCTCCTGTCTTCCTCCTTCCCCACCATCATCCCCAGCTCCTCGAGGGACCCGTCTGTCCGGTCCACCTCCCCCTCGTCAGGCGTCAGTGTCTGTCGGTAATAACGAGTTCGTGAGTCACAGGAAATAGTCTCCGAGGGGTTGTTAAGCAGAGGGGAGAGTCGCTCGAGTGATTCGGACGGTAATTGAGTTGTTAGGTCCTCGGCGCAAATTTATTCACCTGCGAACAACGGTTGGCACCCGTCGTTAGATTCCGCATCGATGTGTTGGAACTCTTCAATGAAGGTACGTAGACGCAGGGATCTTGCTGGAACTACCCATCCTTAGACACTCATGTACAATCCAGGACATTCATTCCAGGAAACGTTTTGCCACGAATGGTTTCTTCGGTCATAATGATTAGGATTGAAGAAGCCACTCATGGCGAAATGTTTAATTTAATAAATGTGGCGAACTATACGTGGATTAATACAATCCCTGGCGGTCGAAACGTTGTGTCAGTAAGTGCCGTAAACTGCATACCTGGAGGAGGTTACCTGGTTACCTGGAGGTTATTCCGGGGATCAACGCCCCCGCGGCCCGGTCCATGACCAGGCCTCCCGATGGATCAGGGCCTGATCAACTAGGCTGTTACTGCTGGCCGCACGCAGTCCGGCCATATTGTGTCTTATTTACATACCTGTCGGTATATTTTACCATAGATGTACATGTCCTGAGCTATGCTGTACACTTACCCCTCTCATTTACATTCTGATCGCTGTGTGACCCCTGTTAGTTTAGCGCTTCTCCATGAATAATATAGAATAATCTCAGTACTCGAAGTCCAAACTCCAGTCGAAGTCGCTGAAGAATATCGTATTACAACGCTAACATTACCTGTCATGGTAAAACGAGCAGCTGCTGGATAGGCATTTCGCCATCGAGGGTAGTCTCTTGATGTCGGCGAAGGGCTCTTGATCGAGGTCATGAGGGCTATTCTCCTCTTCCTTGGATCAACGTGGCGACAATGACACAAGTTGCAGAATGTGCTAGTGTCAGGACAACGTTTTGCACTGTGTAGAGCTATATCAAACCTGACTACCCATCATTCCTCATGAGCTGTATGACCACTATGGGTTTAGCGTCTCTCAATAATAATAATAATAATAATAATAATAATAATAATAATAATAATAATAATAATAATAATATGCAGGCATTCTTTATCATTCTAGTAGTGTAGAGACAAGCGTAGTCAAAAGATGAATTTTACTCATTTAGAGAAAAGGCATGTGTAATACTCTGATGCCTTTATTGTGAAGACGTCTCGCTAACCAGTGACTTATGTTTCCAATACAGAGAATAATCCTGGAGGCGTAAGAATACATTAAGAAGTAGTCTTCCAGCGGCTGTAGGATTATTTTCTGTATTGGATTGATAAAAGTTACTGGTTGGCAAAATGTCTCCACAATAAAGATCCCAAGTGTTGTGCATGTGATTTATTCAGCTACTCGTCGGCTTTGTAAGCCATCAGTCGGAACTCAAGTTCCCTCGCGCTAAAAGCTCATCACTTGTTTGAGTATAAGAGAGTGAGCTTCTGTGTCGGAGGTCATCAGACATCAACACTTTAGTAGCTAGGAACTAACTACGATCATCATCACCAGTTTAGTTTTTACCGTTTTTGTAACTAAAATGAGTTAGGCAGACCTTTTGAGCAAGACTCACTAACACACGTAAAATCTTCACGAACGTTCCTGTAAGATTTCCATCAACTCTTACCGGAAAAATATTTGCCAACATTTGTGGAACGTTTCAGAAAGAATAAACCCCAACATTTCTCATGAAACGTGTTACCAACGATATAGTTATGTGAAGAACCGGAGCTTCTAACATGGAAAAATGCAGCTACATATATAAGACTTATAAATGGACCAGCGAAACACATCAGCCATTGAGAGAATACGCTGCGGATGCTCATTATTTTGTTCTGCCAATCTTTTAGTTTTTTCTGCTAAATACCCGCAGAGTCAAAGAAAAGAAGCTTCTCATCTTGTTAATGATAACACAACATAATGAAGCCAGCATTATAGTAATTACACTGATACCCGAAGCTCCATCAACTCCCTGCGTAGTCGTAATTAAGAGCAATTAAATATTCGTGTTGTGAACCCGTGCCGAGGAAATTACTGAGGCCAAAGTGTAGGGTTACCCTAGTGAGGGGCTCCAGTCACGAAGCAACTGTTGACCCATTCGGGTTTAGAGCATGTATTTTTCAATATGGTAATTTTCAAGTCACGAAGTAACTGTTCGTGAAAGCAGGGTTGCCAGAATTGCCTCCTTTAAGGACAACCTGTCTTAGTTGAGACATGCTTGTCATGTCACTTCCAAATCAGAAAGGAAGTGTAAAACTATTTAATACACAAGTCATATTCATTTTACGAAAATTCCTCCAATTGAATTTAAAAACTACATATAACCTATACATCGAGAATAAGTATTCATACTTTCTCTACGGGCATGTTTGTCATGTTTGTACTTAAATATTCTGTGTTTACAAACACGCAGTCATATTTTAGTCAAGAGCATCTGGGAACCCTGCGTGGAACAACACTGTGAATGTGTTGTCGTCAGCTGACATTTCAGCGACCCAGCCATTTTTTTACCGGGCTGGCTACATGTGGGGGCTAATTACTGTAGTTTGTCCCTTAATTTATGACTTAATTCTACTGCAGACAGGAGGGGAAGAAAAGCGACAGTTGTTGTTTATCCGCGTAAGCTACACATTATCGTAAGGGAGTATCCTGATTCCTGGTTGTATATTCCTGTTGGATGAAGGGAAAAACGAAACTTCGATTATTGTGTCAGTAATCGTTGTAGATTAAGACTTGTGGCTTCTTGAGTCATGACTTAATTCTCTGAATTTTGCTAGGGAGAACTGAGACATAAAACAAAGTGCAAGATATTGACTTAAAAAAAGTAATTGCATGTATTATTATGATCATATATTTTATTAAGGTAAGTAAAGTCTGAGAATTATGTGTGGTGCGCACGCGCGCGCTCACACATGCACACACACACACACACACACACACACACACACACACACACACATTTATATATATATATATATATATATATATATATATATATATATATATATATATATATATATATATAAATAAACATATATATATATATATTTTTTTCAACAAACCGGCCGTATCCCACCAAGGCAGGGTGGCCCAAAAAGAAAAACAAAAGTTTCTCTTTTTAAATTTAGTAATTTATACAGGAGAAGGGGTTACTAGCCCCTTGCTCCTGGCATTTTAGTCGCCTCCTACAACACGCATAGCTTACGGAGGAAGAATTCTGTCCCACTTCCCCATGGAGATAAGAGGAAATAAACAAGAACAAGAACTAGTAAGAAAATAGAAGAAAACCCAGAGGGGTGTGTATATATATATGCTTGTCCATGTATGTGTAGTGTAACCTAAGTGTAAGTAGAAGTAGCAAGACGTACCTGAAACCTTGCATGTTTATGAGACAAAAAATGGACACCAGCAATCCTACCATCATGTAAAACAATTACAGGCTTTCGTTTTACACTCACTTGGCAGGACAGTAGTACCTCCCTGGGCGGCTGCTGTCTACCATCCTACTACCTAGGATATATATATATATATATATATATATATATATATATATATATATATATATATATATATATATATATATATATATATATATATATATATATATATATATATATATATATATATATATATATATATATATACAGAAAACACCTTGGACAACTTTTTCAAGTGAGAATTCTTTGATCTGAGAGGGACGTGGCCTCTTAGTGGCTGCATTCTCACTACTACCACTCTTCACCTCTCCTTCCGACAGTATTTAAGTCTCCGCACTGACAATTGATCTTCAGATAGTTCCTGACTATGGAACTGAACTTCTCCAGGCTGAGGGACTGACAACCTCAAATCTACAACTTCAAGGGTGATGGACTGATTACATCGTCTTCACATCTCTACTGTTCCTGCCTATTTTCTGTATTCGACTGAAGAAACCTACTGTGTAGGCGAAACGTTTCGGAATAAAGTTGCCTATGTGTCTTACCTACCAACCTGTCGGTATTGTATACCATTCTGTGGTGCAGACAGCACAATCCTCGTCTGGTATGACTCCAGGCTGCTCTGCCTATCTGTGGTTCCAGCTCGTATTCCTAACTGCAGACATCATGTCTCATGGTGCATACAAGACTGTCAGTGTCTGGGAGGACACCAGACTGTTCCGTCTGCTGTTATGTGGTTCATACATTACTGTACTTTTCTGGCAAGATACCAAGGTGCTTCGTGTGATGTTCTAAGGTTCGGAGAGCAGTATGATTTTATCAGTATTTTATTGGTAGGGTTACACAGTACCTGAGAAAGGTACAAACATTGGAACAAAATACCGGCAATGTGTTTGGTAAATGAACACAAGAGTAACTATTAAAATATTTATTACTGATACGCTTCGCTCTCCACGAGACTCGGTGTTCAGACCGACAAGCTTCGTCAGAAGCTTGTTGGAACACTACAGCAGGCCTACTGGCCCATACTAGGCAGGTTCTTCTCAAACCCAAACCCATTAACAAAACTATTTGCCCAACCTATTTTCAGACTCCCGTCTGACGAAGCCTGTCCACAGGCGAAACCTCTCAATAAAGTTCTTCTGTACATTAGTCATTCTTTCCTACACTTGTCGGCTCAGCGCCATTGGTCTCCAAAGGCTTGTTGTTACGAGGCATTTATTTTGACAAATCGGATCCAGTTTAACTGACTTAATTGTAGAGCTCACCTGATACGTGGTTTCCGATGCAACAGAAGGAGCATTGACCAACATTTATGTCTTGATTCTGGGGTTTTAAAGCCTTCTTCGGTTATCTACAACCCCAATGCAATTCGAATCCTTTTTACTGCAAAAACAGTCAAAATCTCAAAAATTCTCACCTGGACATGAAGAAAGCAGGTGGGTTAAACTTTGATCTTAATTTCAAAACATAAACACACACACACACACACACAAACATTATATATATATATATATATATATATATATATATATATATATATATATATATATATATATATATATATATATATACAGCATTCATAAATATAACTTTTGAATCTCTTGCAAGTCCATATATAAGGAGAAGTGGTGCTCCCTCTTCGGCCGCTGGGTCTCCGCACCAAGCTGACCACCACGTGTAAACAAGGGCAGCAACATGCTCTAACTATATGCACGAAGTGTTGTGGTAATGCCAGCTGTTCACGCTAACATCTATTGATCCAAATGTTGGTATGGTATTCCTTAGCGTGGTGTGCATGAGAGAGAGAGAGAGAGAGAGAGAGAGAGAGAGAGAGAGAGAGAGAGAGAGAGAGAGAGAGAGAGGGATAGGAGAAAGGGGAAGCATGAAAGGTGTGTCCAATCGACTATTTTTTTTTTTTTTGTTTTTTGCATAGTGGCGACCTAATACTTCACAACGCTCACCGTGGCGGAGTTTCCTCAGTAACACATTGTGTTTAGTTGGAATTATCCCTTAATTAGGCACCATGGGTAAATTATAGCATTGTAACATGTTCCTCTCTCGTTGATTACCTTTAAGAAGCACTTAGAATAATTACTCTTTTAAGCAATATCTTTGTGAAAATATCTCTATAAGCTCTAATCTGGTCTGAAAACATTTTCTTTCTTTACTGACTTTAATTATCTTTTTATGGGTCTTTTACTTTTTGCAAATTCGTTACGTTATTATTTTAATCTTGGGGAAGCGTAAACCCCACTGGGAGAGTATTAGAACTCTTGGGGAAATACGGGTTAATTAGTTTTGTTCGGTGGGAAAATTTGGGTATCTCCAATTCTTTGGATCAAGAGCTCTTCACTATTGCGTGAATGCATTACGGAATTCTTTCCAAACGGGGTTGAGTTCTCCTTTTCCAGCTATATTATCTGGTCAGTTACTGTCGACTGTCTCTTCAAGTGACTGTGTAGCAGTTTTGATTCAGACTTGGCTTCTATGTTATTCTCAAATTACCCCTTAGATTCTCTTCTCAAATTCGCATATTCATTTCTGGTTCTTCTGCTGCCCGTCAGTGGTAACAAAAAATTTGAAACTAAAAACTATTACAAAATGATAATTAAAGGCTTATATGCACATTTCAAATTTATTAATATAAAAATGGTAAAAATGAATAAAAACTTGTTTACAGCTCTTCGCTCTCTATTTTTTCCATGCTCTCGTGCTTTTTTTTCTTTGCATCTCTGCATCTTTACTTACACTATGTTCCCATGTTCGTGTGTGCACAGGCTTCTGGAAATATGGAGATTTTACTTTTATATACAAAGCCAATCCAATATTTTTAAGATGATGTAACTGATCCATCACTGAGAACAGGCAAAAGACACTTCTTATACCACTAGATTGCTAGCCAACTGTATCTTCCTGTAGGACATCACTCTCAAAAATTATTCATTGCTTAATTGACTTGTATTTCGAACATGTTTTCACTCGTTACTAAAGGAGTGTTCTTACAGAACCTCTGCCTTACCTGTGGTCGGTTTCGAGGGCTATTTTACCACCGCAACCCGACCTGAGGTCAGGTTCACCTGATGACCTCCTGATAATGAGGCTGTTTGCACTAGCGGCTCGCTGGCCAACATAGCTGATTCGGCACTTGTGGAGGAAACTGTTCGGCGTCTTTCCTGAAAACTTTTCTTTACGTTCCGGTAGTTTTTCTGATCTGTGGCAGTAGTAAGTTTAGGAATTCAGCGCTAACGAATGTTGACAACGTTTTTCTCCCTTCAGCGGGGTTTCCTTGATGTCGAAGGACTCTTAATCCAAGTAATTGAAGATACTCTCTTCTCTCATGGATCGAACCTGATTATCTTCTGTTTCACGGCTCGATATGACCCTTATGTTTTAGCCTTTTCTGTGAATATATTAATACAACTTTCCCTACTAATTCATCCTACTAATGAATTCCACAATGAAGAAGCAGCTAGAGCCAGCGTTCTAAATGAGCCGAGGCAGGCTAACATCTCTCAGCGCGTCAAAGACATGAAAGACTTCTTCGGCTAACTTCAACAGAATCCTTAACTGTGGAAGAGAGAGGAAAGGAAGCTGGAGAGGAAAGGCTGCAAAAACAATGGGACTGCTCCTGTGGCTGAGCAACTAAAAAAAATGGACCGGTCGGTTCTTAATAAATGGAAGGACATGTCTGGTGAAAATTCACTTCTGAGGAACAAAGGTTCGTGTCCCTTCGGAAAATGCTGTGCGTACATCATTGTGACAACTCCATAATGTGTCCTTGGGGATGGAGAGGGAGTGATGAGGGGAAGGGGAGGGAGAATGAAGTGACGGAGAAGAGGGAGAAAGGGGTCGGTCGATGTTGGGTAAGAGAAGGGGAAAAAATAAAAGACCTGCGAGAAGAATGAGGTGGAAGTAGGATA
>NC_091316.1:12248929-12268929 GCF_038502225.1 Cherax quadricarinatus
GAGGTTTAACTGACCTCTTTTCTTCAGTGTGTACGGAATTACTAGGCATTCCGACTAACTAGCTTTAAAAATCTGAAGTTTTACAAATCTTAAAGGTGTGTATGTGTGTGTGTTATTTGTGGTTGCATAGGTCTTTGCCCTGCCTCTATGCTAGTCGCTACTGGGTCCACCCTCTCCCTGCTCCAAGAGCAGTATCGTACCTCATCTTAAAGCTATGTATGGATCCTTCCGTGTGTGGGCGCGCTCCCACCTGCTTGTGTGTATGTGTGCGCCAGTATTTATTTGTTTGTAATTGTAGTCATGAAGCTCATGCTCGTAGTCACGCGTATTCTGTTAGAAATTTGAAAAAACCCTGAAGGTTTTAGCAGCCATCATTTCTTCTCTGTATTCTCGACATCTTCCCCTCTTTTTCTCAAGAAATATTTTTCACTATGCTTTCTACACTGCTTCTTACGCAGTTTAAATTTATGGCCTCATGTTATCTGTTTGTGATATTCTGTCTCCTTTTTCTTCTGCCTTCGGGAGAAGGCATCTCCAGTGCCTTCATTCTTTCTTCATGATTCATAATTCTCTGTTCCGAGATCTCGTTTAGTCATATGTCTTGAAGGATTGTATATCTAACTATTTTTATAGGTATGGATACTATAGTGCAGCTCCATATTGCAACTTTTGTCTGACACATAAACAATCTCGAATGTTGCCTTCGTAGGGAGGGAGTCGATGTGCCTCACCACGTCCTGCTCACACCGCCCTGCTCATACAACCCTGGACTCACTACACTGCTCACACCGCCCCGCTCATACAACCCTGGTCTTACCGCACTGCTCACACCGGCTTACACATCACTTCTCACACGATCCCGCTCACACCGATCTGCTCACGCCGTCCACACTGGTGGTGTAGATGGGAGGCAAGGTGGTCCACACCGCCCTGCCCACACCATCCTGCTGGCTGTGTCATGGGATGGGAGCCAAGGTAGTTACTCAACCTCAACTTTATTATGGTGCAAATCAGGAGAACCTTTCAGCAGATGAATACCGAGCCGTGAAGATAATACTCTATTCTTAGCCGGAAATTTACGAGTTTTGACGGGAGGAGACAAACGGCAAAACGTCCGACTTCAAAACTTCTGAGGAGGATAACATAGAAGCATCAGCCAAAAATGACCACTGATTTACGGTCTTTGTGTCGTACTCGCGTCTGACCAGAGAGCTGGGATTTAGGAGAGCGCTGTTCCCTGGCAGATAAAAGCACTGTTCCTCAAAATACTTTCCGGATGCCATTTCAAACTGGATCTTTCCGGGGTATGCAGTTCTTTTAATGGAGTTTCGATGTAGAGACCTCTTTTTTTTTTTTATGGCGGTCACTATTTATGTTCTCTGGCCTCTCTCATTTTCTGCTTTCTCTGATAATCACCACATTGCAATCTGCAGAGACTCGGTTTTTCCTTTAATGGTAACTTAAGAACCGAATTGTTCCGAACAGAGCAATTCCAGGTGGGACGACTTGACGCTGAAGTGCTCTTAGGTATTCTTCCATTCTTCACAGACCTTATATTTTGTTCTTTAATATGTCTTTAAACTAGTATTAATTCGAGCAAGATCTCTAAAATAGGAACGTTAACTCTCATTAGTCTTTCACAGAATCTTGAAACTCTGATCCTCTGTTTATGGAGTTGTGTACTACTGCTACAACAAGGTGAAGAGATTAGACAAAATAGAGTGAAATTACAATTATTCGAAATCTATGAATATATATATATATATATATATATATATATATATATATATATATATATATATATATATATATATATATCATTCAAGGAGGAAGGTTACCTGGAGGTTATCCCGGGGATCAACGCCCCCGCGGCCCGGTCCATGACCAGGCCTCCCGATGGATCAGGGCCTGAGCAACTAGGCCGCACGCATTCCAACGTACGAGCCACAGCCCGGCTGATCCGGCACTGACTTTAGGTATCTGTCCAGCTCTCTCTTGAAGGCAGCCAGGGGTTTATTGGCAATTCCCCTAATGCTTGATGGGAGGCTGTTGAACAGTTTTGGGCCCCGGACACTTATGGTGTTTTCTCTTAGTGTACCAATGGCGCCCCTACTTTTTATTGGGGGCATTTTGCATCGCCTGCCCAGTCTGGGTATTCCCAGAAGCTGTTAAAAGGCTCTTTATCTACGGAAACGGAGCTATCCTTCCATTCCCCGGAGTCAATTTCATTACCCTCCACTACTTCCACTTCCCAGAGGTTCCGTGGTTCCCCGGAAATATAATAAATGATAATCAATCCATAATTATAAAACCACCCACATTACACTAACAGGTTGCGTTATCACATCTCAGGCATTTTAACCGCTGCTTCACTGATACAAGGTATCTCACTACTGAATTGCCTACAACATATAACCATATAACAAATATAACTTTGATTTCATTATTAATGCTTTATGAACAAAAATACATTCATTTGTATAACAAATTATTCAGTATTCATGGGTGTGTTTGTCGCACAAAAACAGTTCTATCGTCTTACTCATTGAACGATTTAGCCTTTGTTGTCCTGCCAAATAAAACCTTGTTTATCAACTTGTCTCTGTCTTCATATTTATCGGCATTACACCGTATCGTCCACCTGGAAATACCAAATCATTCAACAAAAGTTGTTAATATTTAAAGGCATTACTCACTACATATCTCAACCAGTGTTCATAAATTCTCGTGACATTATTGAAAACGATAATTCAGTACACAAAATAATAGCATAAAAGTAAACCGAGAGGCAATTTTATTCGCGTAAAATAGCTAAATAATGCGGAGAGTCAAAGTTTTGAGTATGTCCGGTAATGTCGCTGGAATAGTCTGCCGAGGAGCAGAGAGCCACTCAGCTTAAACTGTACAGGAGTTGGTGGCCACTACTGCTTCAGAACCTCGACTTCAGCAAGAAACCTCATTTACGTGACCTCAGGCAAGTCTAAGTTACCGTGTAAAAATATGATTATGCGAATAAACGGAGACAGGGAGAGAGAGAGAGAGAGAGTGAGAGAGAGAGAGAGAGAGAGAGAGAGAAAGAGAGGGAGAGAGGGAGAGAGGGAGGTTACCTGGAGGTTACCTGGAGGTTATTCCGGGGATCAACGCCCCCGCGGCCCGGGAGAGAGAGAGAGAGAGAGAGGGGGAGAAAGACTGAAGAAAAGGAAGAGGGAAGAGAGGAAGAGGGGCAATAGAAGATTAATAGTGGCGAGAAATGGATTGAAAATCAATTGGAGATGGGAAATGTGTGGAGAGAGAAAGAAAGAAAAAATAAAGGGAGGGAGAAACGGAGTAGGAAGTTGATATGACGTTGACGGTTTAAGAGAATATAAATAAGACGAGGAAGGAAGAGAGATTTATATAATCCGACTTTAATTACGTAATTGTACATAGATTCGTGTTTAGGGACCATAATTCCCGACAATGGGTTGCTTTCGTGTTCATTATATAAATTCATCTTTAAAATCCACAATTTTCGGCTACTGGTTGAGTACTTGTCTTGTTATTTAAGACATAACATATTTACTAAGCTAATGGCTGTAAGATACAGCCATAATAAATAATTAATGTATAGAAGTTTTTGACTAGATTCACACACCTATCATCGTTACTAAAAAGCTACGAAATACATACTGAAGTCTTGGTGCCAACAGAGAATGCAGCATTGAAATGGGACTTATCGTAACTGCATCTGCAGCTACTTACGATGTCTGTCTACCTACTGAACTTCAGTTTTTTTCCAGGTCGTTACATTTCCTAACCACCCTATGATAAAAAATATTTTCTAATGTCTTTCAGATACTATGTCAAACTTTTTTTTTTTTTTTTTTTTTGGTTAGAGAGAAAATGTAATCGTTCCGCCCTTCTCTCTTCGTCTCTCTCCTGTTTACTCTCCACCGTATTTGTTACAAAACTTTGGTGGGTTCGCAAGACAGGAGTTTCCCTTTTGTGTGTACTCATTTGTTTCACTTCATTGACGTTGTGTTTTAGCTCCTGGCCCCTCTTCTTCAGTATTATCATCACTCATTATTGATTTTTGGCTTCCTAGTCGTATCATAACTCAAAAATTTGTGTATGGAGTTTTCTCCTCCACTTCCTCATCCAGTTTATTTCACTGCATTGATGCCCTAAAATTTAAAAAAAAAAAAAATTCCAAACTTCACTGTGCCTTATCTGCATTTTTAGCTACAGTCAACGTCTCGTTGTTCTTTATAATAATGTGTGTGTGTGTGTGTGTGTGTGTGTGTGTGTGTGTGTGTGTGTGTGTGTGTGTGTGTGTGTGTGTGTGTGTGTGTGTGTGTGTGTGTGTGTGTGTGTGTGTGTGTGTGTGTCTGTCTGTCTGTCTGTGTGTGTCTGTGTTGTCTCCACACCGTCAACTTCCTGGCATCTCCACTGGGACTGCTGCTCTCATTACGACAATTAGCAGCACTATCCGTCAGCCAGGCAAATTAGGTCGACGGAGATCTGGATAGCGGATTATCCAGCACCACGTCCGCTTGTTGGCTGTGAGTGCGGGCGGATGAAAGTGGTATGAAGAGAAGAGCTGAGGAGTTGGGATAGGGAGGGCGTTGCAAGAAGAGGGGTATGATAGGGAGGGTAGGGAAGACATTGTAGGGTGGGCAGAACGGGTATGGTTGGGTGGGAGTAGCAGGTAGGAAGGAGGGGAATGGCAGGGAGTTGACCGATGGGTGCGGTAGTGAGAGTGGAGCAGAGAGGGAGAGAGAAGGCCTGGAAGGAGAGAACGCGTGGCAGGGAGGGAAGGGAGGTAGGCCAAGGCAGGGAGGCAACGGAGGAGGGCTCATGGCAGAGTCGGAAAGAAGGGGATCCGACAGGGAGAGAAATGACGATAGACGTGGCAGAGAGAAAAAGGATGAGGAACACGGCAGGGAGGAGGGGGGTGTGACAGGGAGAGAAGGGACGAGAGGACACGGCAAGGAGAGAAAGAATAAGAGGAACGAGGCAGGGAGGACGGAGAGTGGCAGGGAGGAAGGGGAATGCCAGGCAGGGTATGAATTGTTAAGGCTGACAACAGGAATGTCTTCTCCCTTGACTGAATAGCAATATTGATACTAATATAATATTTAAACAACATTAGTCACATTTAAGTCACAGTGAAAAAAATCCACTTGTAAAAACTTGTTCATTGCTACTCATATATATGAAATAATAATTATATTTAGACAAGCTAAGATTGAAAATATAATTTTAATTGCTTAAAATATGCAAGAAAAATACAGAACAGTATATAATTATATTTTTCTTAACTGAGTTGCTTTTGTGGTTGAAGTTTAAACACGACAGAGCATAAAGCCGCTCCTAAAAAAGATCTTTTGTTTACCTTTATCAAAACAAGACTTTTAAACGTCAAGGGTTTTGGTTCTGTTATTATACCGAAGCTGTTGCGCTATTTTAAGATTTTGTTATTTTAATCAGTTTTTTCCAAGCTCTTTCTGTTATTATCATTGTTAATATTCGTGTGGAAATATTTACATGAGTTTGTTGCAGTTTTACTCGCGTGTGTGAATGTACACAAGCGTATGTAAGTACACACATGCATATATAACTTTCAAAACGAGAGATGCCAAGCCCATGATGATCCTTTTCAAATCACTTGTTCTCTCTAGGCTGGAATACTGCTGTACATTAACATCTCCATTCAAAGCAGGTGAAATCGCAGATCTAGAGAGTGTACAGAGATCCTTTACTGCACGTATAAGTTCTGTCAAGCACCTTAACTACTGGGAACGCTTGGAAGCACTTGACTTGTACTCGTTGGAACGCAGGAGGGAGAGATATATCATAATCTACACTTGGAAAATCTTGGAAGGAATGGTCCCAAATCTGCACACAGAAATCACTCCCTACAAAAGTAAAAGACTGGGCAGGAGATGCAAAATGCCCCCAATAAAAAGTAGGGGCGCCATTGGTACACTAAGGGAAAACACCATAAGTGTCCGGGGCCCAAAACTGTTCAACAGCCTCCCATCAAGCATTAGGGGAATTGCCAATAAACCCCTGGCTGCCTTCAAGAGAGAGCTGGACAGATACCTAACGTCAGTGCCGGATCAGCCGGGCTGTGGCTCGTACGTTGGACTGCGTGCGGCCAGCAGTAACAGCCTAGTTGATCAGGCCCTGATCCATCGGGAGGCCTGGTCATGGACCGGGCCGCGGGGGCGATGATCCCCGGAATAACCTCCAGGTAACCTCCAGGTAAGTACACACAAGCGTATGGATGTACACACAAGCGTATGTAAGTACACACAAGCGTATGTAAGTACACACAAGCGTATATAAGTACACACAAGCGTATGTAAGTACATAAAAGCGTATGTAAGTACACACAAGCGTATGTAAGTACACACAAGCGTATGTAAGTACACACAAGCGTATGTAAGCACACACAAGTGTATGTAAGTACACACAAGCGTACGTAAGTACACACAAGCGTATGTAAGTACACACAAGCGTATGTAAGTACACACAAGCGTATGTAAGTACACACAAGCGTATGGATGTACACATTAATACCTTTCATAAGCTCTACATTTTCCCTCAAATCCGTCGCTCATCTGATTAATACAGTCAGCTGAAACCAGCTCTTTTCCTCCTTCGAAAGCTTCTGGTCAATTGCCCTTTCATTTTAAGCTCGCCAAGTTCATCTCCTCTCATAGATCACCGCCCTTTACTCACCACCATTACCCATACCCTTAGACCTCCCATCTCCACCATTCATTGGACCTACACCCCTCCCCACTGCCATTCTTTTCTCACCTATTATCCAGCCCCTACCACCTGCCAGGACAGTCCTACCAATTCCTATTACCACCATGACCAGTGGTTTCCAGTCCCACAACTCTCTTACCCACCAAGTTCTTCCCTAAGCTCGCTGTCACCCATTCTCACGTCCATCCCAACACCCATCCCATGACTCTTCTCACCCCCCCATCCGTGTAGCGCCTCACAAGACGTCCCATTACAGCTGCTTCCTCATACCTTATCTTTATCAACTTTATCCTTACACTTTCCATAATTGTGTCATCACAGACAAACACATCCTAGCCCGTCCTTCACACCACCCGATCAAAAACCAGAAGATGTCTCCCTAATATATATATATATATATATATATATATATATATATATATATATATATATATATATATATATATATATATATATATATATATATATATATATATATATATATATATATAAATTTTGTCGGAGGTGAAGGAATCCTTCAACGAGGTTAGTAAAATATTGCTCAGAGGTAGACGGAGGATCACTGGTGAGTGACTCATCCAGGGAATGGTAGCGACATTCTTGGTAAGTGGATGCGAGGGCCCAACTGTCTGCTAACACCGCAGCTTGTCTACTGCCTGCTGCCGACCTGCTCCCATTTTGCCTATTGTCACTTGGTCTAGCCCCATTGTTCTCTACTTCCATTTCGTCTACTTCGATTGGTTTTACTCTGGAATTATACCTGGAGAGGGTTTCGATGGTCAGCGCCCCCGCAACTCGGTCTGAGACCAGGCCTCGTGGTGAGCCTCGTGGTGGCTACTATTCTCACTTGGTTTTCATCCATTTCGAGTATTATGTTTGATTTCCTAAAGACAGGTTAGGTTGGGAATGCCCTATGTTAATCTAGGAGCCTAAGTTCTGTTAATTAACTCACCTAGGATAATCTAATTGATTACTTTAGGTGAGGTCATGTTAATTTAGAAGAGGTAACTGAATGTCAGTTACCAGTTAGCGTCTCTGAGGCAGCAGGGAGTCTTACCCTTGCCTTCTGAAAACTTAAGTCTGCATTTTTCATGAACATGTTCGTATATAACACATTAGAGAATCTATAAAAAAGATCGAGAACGAACACATACAGTAGGCCTACGAGCTGTACCAAAATTGTGTAGTGTCAATAATATTTTATTCTTGATGCTAAATTAAGCTGTGAGCACGCAAGATAACGGAAAGTCAATGATTGAAGCATAATAATAAATAATATAAATTTATTAATTAATACAGTATAAAATTGCAAATTTTATTCCATTATTTCACTTACAGAGGTCACCGCTCCCTCAGTCCGGTCCCACACCAGGCCTTTTGGTTGCTGGCCTGATTGATCAATGTATTAGTGGCCCCCACCCATAGTCCAACTGATCAAGAGCTATTTTGAGAAATCTGTCGAGTTCCCTTTAGAAGACAACTGGGAACTTGTTGGTAATCCCACTGATGCCAGAAGGGAAGGTGTTGAAGAGTCGTAGTCTTTGAACATTAAATGAGTTCTGTCTCAGTGTACTCATCGCTTCCCTGCTTTTCACTGGAATTATTCTCCACCGTCTGCCAAGTCTCTTGTGTTCATAAGTAGTATTTTCGGTGCTCAGGTTTGAGACCAATCTCTCATGTATCTTCTAGGTATAAATTATGTTGTATATTTCTCGCCTACGTTCTCAGGAGTACAGTTCAAAGAGCTGCAGGCGATCCCAGTAATTTAGTTGCAAGAGTGAATACGAGTTGTGAAGGTTCTCTGTATATTTTCCAGTTCAGCATTTTCTTCTGCCTTGAAGGGGACGTTAGTACATAGCAAAATTCTAGCCAAGAGAGAACGAGTGATATGAAAAGTATCATCATTGGCTTGACATCTCTTATTTTGAAGGTTCTACCGGATCACAATGATATGGCCTTGGATGCACTGGAAGAAAATCAGAATGCAGATGTAATATACACAGACTTTGCAAAACCATTTGACAAATGCGATCATGGGCCTGGTCTCAGACCGGGCCGCGGGGGCGTTGACCCCCGGAACTCTCTCCAGGAACTCTCTCCAGGTAATGGCGTAATAGCCCATAAAATACGTGCTAAAGGAATAACTGGGAAAGTGGGAAGATGGATCTTCAACTTCCTAACAAATCGAACACAAAGAGTAGTGGTCAACAGAGTTAAATCGGAGGCTGCCATAGTGAAGAGCTCTGTTCCACAAGGCACAGTACTCACCCCCATCTTATTCCTCATCCTCATACCAGACATAGACAGAGATATACATCACAGCACCGTATCATCCTTTGCGGATGATACTAGGATCTGCATGAGGCTGTCATCTGCTGAGGACGCGGTTAACCTCCAAGAAGATATAAACAAAGTTTTCCAGTGGGCAACGGTAAACAATTTGATGTTCAATGAGGACAAATTCCAACTACTCCGTTACGGAAAACTGGAGGAGATAATAACTAGAACAGAGTATACTACAGACTCTGGCCATACAATAGAGCGGAAAAATAATGTAAGGGACCTGGGAGTAGTAATGTCTGAGGATCTCACTTTCAAGGATCACAAAAGTGCCACGATCGCACGTGCAAAGAAAATGATAGGATGATAATGAGAACGTTTCAAACGAGAGATGCCAAGCCAGTGATGATCCTTTTCAAATCACTTGTTCTCTCTAGGCTGGAATACTGCTGTACATTAACATCTCCATACAAAGCAGGTGGAATCGCAGATCTAGAGAGTGTACAGAGATCCTTTACTGCACGTATAAGTTCTGTCAAGCACCTTAACTACTGGGAACGCTTGGAAGCACTTGACTTGTACTCGTTGGAACGCAGGAGGGAGAGATATATCATAATCTACACTTGGAAAATCCTGGAAGGAATGGTCCCAAATCTGCACACAGAAATCACTCCCTACGAAAGTAAAAGACTGGACAGGCGATGCAAAATGCCTCCAATAAAAAGTAGGGGCGCCATTGGTACACTAAGGGAAAACACCATAAGTGTCCGGGGCCCAAAACTGTTCAACAGCCTCCTATCAAGCATTAGGGGAATTGCCAATAAACCTCTGGCTGCCTTCAAGAGAGAGATGGACAGATACCTAAAGTCAGTGCCGGATCAGCCGGGCTGTGGCTCGTACGTTGGACTGCGTGCGGCCAGCAGTAACAGCCTAGTTGATCAGGCCCTGATCCATCGGGAGGCCTGGTCATGGACCGGGCCGCGGGGGCGTTGATCCCCGGAATAACCTCCAGGTAACCAGGTAATCAAGTATTATTTTCCAGCAGTTAAGAAAATAACATTGTGCTCCTTAAACGTGAGATTTTCTGACATCATAACTTCTAGGTTTCTTGCATTTGACTTACGTTCTATTGAGTGGTTTGAGTTTGTCTTGTACTCAGATCTTGGTTTTCTTTCCTCTCTTTTCCTCAGTGACGTAGTAACTGAAATCTGTCTTCATTGAACATCGTATTGTTGTCAGTGATCCACAGAATCATTAATGGAAAATAGAAACTAGACATTTCACAGTCGGATGTAAATATACTCGAGTCCACGCCGGGTTACATCCTCCCTTAGAGTAAACCACGTAAAAGACTTCTTAGTGAAAATAGTAAATGCTACTTTGTTTATAGTGAAGAACTGAGAACATAAGAATGACACTCCAACACAATCACGTTAGTGTCAGCATCGCAGGGATATATGACACACGTTGGCTGGATGGAAATGAATGGCGCCACTAAATTATGAAAGTGAGGTAGATGACGCACGAGGATGCAAAAAAAAAAAAATAATAATAATAATAAATAATGTTAAATCTCAACCTCAATGGTTGAGATTTAACATTATTTAGATGATATTCTATCATCGTGTTTAGATGATATTCTATCATTGTGTAATCTTTCCTAACGTCGTCTGAGAAAAATTTTTACTTAAGGATTTACAACATGTGTTATTAAAAACAAGGATATGATTCTGCTAAGTTTGGTGTAAGGAAAGAACGTTATCCATCGTTTTACCTTAGCCGGTTGCCAGTCCAGATCGTAGCCAGCCGTATTTATGCTGTTTAATCCTCACACCCACTTCATTGTTAAGTTTGACCAATAGAAAACTCAAGATCTCAGGTTATACGTACTTGTGCTAGGTTCCTCGTTAATTAATCTGTATTTAATCCTCGCAAGTATCGAGGTTATTGTACTTATCGTGTAAGGTTAATTAACTACATCATTCTTAATCTTGCTTTCTGTTAACCTTGTCTGCTAGTTCTAGGCGAATTAAATGTTCTTGTATGTGTTCCCCAGTGGACAGTTTCGTGTACGTAAATCCTACACGAACGAAACGTTGATATGCTATGTATACTTTTTCGTGCACACGTTAGTGCCACAAAGGAGGATATACCCACTAATTTAACACGAAAAAATTCGTATATGAGAGGAAATATGTATACACGTATGTCAAGCAACTCACGCTATGCAACACCAACCCACGCTATGCAACACCAACTCACGCTATGCAACACCAACTCACGCTATGCAACACCAACTCACGCTATGCAACACCAACTCACGCTATGCAACACCAACTCACGCTATGCAACACCAACTCACGCTATGCAACACCAACTCACACTATGCAACACCAACTCACGCTATGCAACACCAACCCACGCTATGCAACACCAACCCACGCTATGCAACACCAACTCACGCTATGCAACACCAACTCACGCTATGCAACACCAACTCACGCTATGCAACACCAACTCACACTATGCAACACCAACTCACGCTATGCAACACCAACCCACGCTATGCAACACCAACTCACACTATGCAACACCAACTCACGCTATGCAACACCAACTCACACTATGCAACACCAACTCACGCTATGCAACACCAACTCACGCTATGCAACACCAACCCACGCTATGCAACACCAACTCACGCTATGCAACACCAACTCACGCTATCCAACACCAACTCACGCTATGCAACACCAACTCACACTATGCAACACCAACTCACGCTATGCAACACCAACCCACGCTATGCAACACCAACTCACGCTATGCAACACCAACTCACGCTATGCAACACCAACTCACGCTATGCAACACCAACCCACGCTATGCAACACCAACCCACGCTATGCAACACCAACTCACACTATGCAACACCAACCCACGCTATGCAACACCAACTCACGCTATGCAACACCAACTCACGCTATACAACACCAACTCACGCTATGCAACACCAACTCACACTATGCAACACCAACTCACGCTATGCAACACCAACCCACGCTATGCAACACCAACTCACGCTATGCAACACCAACTCACGCTATCCAACACCAACTCACGCTATGCAACACCAACTCACACTATGCAACACCAACTCACGCTATGCAACACCAACCCACGCTATGCAACACCAACTCACGCTATGCAACACCAACTCACGCTATCCAACACCAACTCACGCTATGCAACACCAACCCACGCTATGCAACACCAACTCACGCTATGCAACACCAACTCACGCTATGCAACACCAACTCACGCTATGCAACACCAACTCACGCTATGCAACACCAACCCACGCTATGCAACACCAACTCACGCTATGCAACACCAACTCACGCTATGCAACACCAACTCACGCTATGCAACACCAACCCACGCTATGCAACACCAACTCACGCTATGCAACACCAACTCACGCTATGCAACACCAACTCACGCTATGCAACACCAACCCACGCTATGCAACACCAACTCACGCTATGCAACACCAACTCACGCTATGCAACACCAACTCACGCTATGCAACACCAACCCACGCTATGCAACACCAACTCACGCTATGCAACACCAACTCACGCTATGCAACACCAACTCACGCTATGCAACACCAACTCACGCTATGCAACACCAACCCACGCTATGCAACACCAACTCACGCTATGCAACACCAACTCACACTATGCAACACCAACTCACGCTATGCAACACCAACCCACGCTATGCAACACCAACTCACGCTATGCAACACCAACTCACGCTATGCAACACCAACTCACGCTATGCAACACCAACTCACGCTATGCAACACCAACTCACGCTATGCAACACCAACTCACGCTATGCAACACCAACTCACGCTATGCAACACCAACTCACGCTATGCAACACCAACTCACGCTATGCAACACCAACTCACGCTATGCAACACCAACTCACGCTATGCAACACCAACTCACGCTATGCAACACCAACCCACGCTATGCAACACCAACCCACGCTATGCAACACCAACCCACGCTATGCAACACCAACCCACGCTATGCAACACCAACTCACGCTATGCAACACCAACCCACGCTATGCAACACCAACCCACGCTATGCAACACCAACTCACGCTATGCAACACCAACCCACGCTATGCAACACCAACCCACGCTATGCAACACCAACTCACGCTATGCAACACCAACTCACGCTATGCAACACCAACCCACGCTATGCAACACCAACCCACGCTATGCAACACCAACCCAAGCTATGCAACACCAACTCACGCTATGCAACACCAACCCACGCTATGCAACACCAACCCACGCTATGCAACACCAACCCACGCTATGCAACACCAACCCACGCTATGCAACACCAACTCACGCTTAGCACACCAACCCACGCTATGCAACACCAACTCACGCTATGCAACACCAACCCACGCTATGCAACACCAACCCACACTATACAACACCAACTCACGCTTAGCACACCAATCAACGCTATGCAACACAAACACACGCTATGCACTGACATGTGGGAATACCATGCAATGACAGGTAGAACGCCATGCAATGACAGGTGGTACACCATGCAATGACAGGTGAGAACACCATGCAATGACAGGTGAGAACACCATGCAATGACAGGTGGAGCACCATACAATGACAGGTGGAATTCCATACAGTGACAGGTGGTACACCATACAATGACAGGTGGAACACCATGCAATGACAGGTAGAACGCCATGCAATGACAGGTGGTACACCATGCAATGACAGGTGAGAACGCCATGCAATGACAGGTGAGAACACCATGCAATGACAGGTGAGAACACCATGCAATGACAGGTGGAGCACCATACAATGACAGGTGGAATTCCATACAGTGACAGGTGGTACACCATACAATGACAGGTGGAACACCATGCAATGACAGGTGGTGCACCATGCAATGGCAGGTGGTACACCATGCAATGACAGGTGGTACACCATGCAATGACAGGTGGTACACCATGCAAAGACAGGTGGAACATCATGCAATGGCAGGTGGAACACTATGCAATGACAGGTGGAACACCATGCAATGACAGGTAGTACACCATACAATGAAATGTGGAGCACCATACAATGACAGATGGAATACTATGCAATGACAGGAGGAACACCATGCAATGACATGTGGAACACCATGCAATGACAGGTGGAACACCATACGACAGGTGGTACACCATACAATGACAGGTGGAGCAACATACATTGACAGGTGGTACACCATACAATGACATGTGGAACACCATGCAATGACAGGTGGGAACACCATGCAATGGCAGGTGGTACACCATGCAATGACAGGTGGGACACCATGCAATGACAAGTGGTACACCATGCAGTGACAGGTTGAACACCATACAGTGACAGGTGGAACACCATACAATGACAGGTGGAACACCATACAATGACAGGTGGTGCACCATACAATGACAGGTGGAGCACCATGCAATGACAGGTGAAACGCCATGCCATGACAGGTGAAACACCATGCAATGACAGGTGGTGCACCATGCAATGACAGATGGAACACCATACAATAACAGGTGGAACACCATGCAATGACAAGTGAAACACTATGCAATGACAGGTGAGACACCATGCAATGACAGGTGGTGCACCATACAATGACAGGTGGAACACCATACAATGACAGGTGGAACACCATGCAATGACAGGTGCTGCACCATGCAATGACAGGTGGAACACCATACAATGACGAGTGGAACACCATACAATGAAAGGTGGAAAACCATGCAATGACAGGTGAAACACCATGCAATGACAGGTGGTGCACCATGCAATGACAGGTGAAACACCATGCAATGACAGGTGGTGCACCATGCAATGACAGGTGGAACACCATACAATAACAGGTGGAACACCATGCAATGACAGGAGAAACACCATACAATGAGAGATGGTACACCATGCAATGACAGGTGGAAACACCATGCAATGACAGGTGAAACACCATGCAATGACAGGTGGTGCACCATGCAATGACAGGTGGAACACCATACAATGACAGGTGGAACACCATGCAATGACAGGTGAAACACCATGCAATGACAGGTGAAACACCATACAATGAAAGGTGGTACACCATGCAATGACAGGTGGAACACCATGCAATGACAGGTGGAACACCATACAATGAAAGGTGGTACACCATGCAATGACAGGTGGAACACCATGCAATTACAGGTGGAACACCATGCAATGACAGGTGAAACACCATACAATGAAAGGTGATACACCATGCAATGACAGGTGGTGCACCATGCAATGACAGGTGGTGCAGACAGCGCAACATAATGTTGCTTGGAATGACACATTATGACAGCCAAAACATTATTAGTAATTAAAAAGGAACGTTAACGCAGCAGTAACTTATTAACAAAAACAAAAACAACGTTTCGCTCAGCGAGAGTTTTATTGTCTTCTTTATGCTTGCTTGCTATGCGTGTCTTGCTGTGCGTGTCTTGCTGTGCGTGTCTTGCTGTGCGTGTCTTGCTTTACGGTTCTTAGATTTACTGCCACAGACATCATACTCATCTTTCACAGAAAATCAGGCATATTTTTTTCATAAGAAAAGAGTTTTGCTCAAGCGGGAAACTTTACAATTACTTGGTAACGCTTACCACTTGACCGATAGGCATAATACTAGAGGCTCCTGTCTTGTTCACCCACCTGGCAACGATGTCTGGCATGCTCCCATGTCCTCTGTACTCTCCCGAGGGTTTCCTTCTGGCTTAGGTTGCAAGGGTATTTACTGCTCCTTCAAGATGAGTGAGTATTTACTATGTGTAGACAGCAAGGTAGATGTTATACGGGTTCAAGGTTGGTCTACTTCTTTTGGCTCATTAACGAAAACAAACGTACGGATCCGCAAGTATAAGAAAAATCAAGTCCAGGAGCAAATACGAGTATGTGAGGTTGTGAATAAATCTAACACTTTGTGTGGAAATTGAAGAAGGGTGAATGTAAATAGATAACAAGAAGGAAAATATTGATCTGAATAAGAGATGGAGAAGGCGGAGAGAGAGAGAGGAAGGAGAGGGAGGAATGGAGTGGAGATGATGAGATGGAGGGCGGGAGCAGGTGGGGAGGGGTGGCAGTAATAAGCCCAGCCTACTGAGTCTTCGGGGACATTTGGCTACAGAGGGGTGTCCATCAGACGAATTAGTATAGAACTTGTATTAGCATGTGTGTGTGTTAGCATGTGTGTGTTAGCATGTGTGTGTGTTAGCATGTGTATGTGTGCTATGTGTGTGTGTGTGTGTGTGTGTGTGTGTGTGTGTGTGTGTGTGTGTGTGTGTGTGTGTGTGTGTGTGTGTGTGTGTGTGTGTATGTGTACGCACCTAGTTGTACTCACCTAGTTGAGGTTGCGGGGGTCGAGTCCGAGCTCCTGGCCCCGCCTCTTCACTGATCGCTACTAGGTCACTCTCCCTGAGCCGTGAGCTTTATCATACCTCTGCTTAAAGCTATGTATGGATCCTGCCTGTGTGTGTGTGTGTGTGTATGTGTGTGTGTGTGTGTGTGTGTGTGTGTGTGTGTGTGTGTGTGTGTGTGTGTGTGTGTGTGTGTGTGTGTGTGTGTGTGTGTGTCTGTGTCTGTCTGTGTGTTTTCTTTCTGCTTGTGCTCGTGTGTCGTCAGCATCCCTTGTCTACTCACACTTGTTGCGGACTTTCCAATGTTATTTAAATATAACATACATAGTGCTACATATAAGTATAACGTCGCTGCTGAAGCCATGACATTACGAAACGGAATAATATTTTCCACTGAGGGAAAACTGAAGTGATAAATCACGAATTAATGAATTACCAAGAAAAAGTTCCACTGGCTCGATTTATCTTATCGGAATTTTTAGTAGGTTAAATTTTAAATCAGTATGAATCAGTCATTGCCGAATGAAGGCTCGATCCTCCGACTGCTAACCATATTAAACACACACACACCATTCTCACAGCCAGGCTTCCTTCATCTGAAAATTCAATAATGTACCAGGACTGAAAAATGGCACCGCTTGACCTCCATAAGACAAATGTAATCAGAGCGATCAGCTAAGCATCACTGGGCTAAAATTATCTTTTATCTCACAGACTTCTTCCCATTTCTGTTAATGTAATTGCGAAGAGAAGACGAACAGATTGGGAGACCCGAGCAGGACTGAGCCATGGAGATGATTGTCGGGCAGGCAGGGATACGCTGTTGGTCGGCCGACCAGTCTCTGCTCAGGCAGACTGGATCCAGGTGGAGTACAGCTGACAGTAGTGGAGAGAACACAAGCTGTAGAACACGCTGGTACTGGGACTTGATGAAGCTCTACAAAGAACAAAACGTCCCAGTAAACAATAGTCTATTAGCGTATTTTTCTTTGCTGTTGTCAACCGTAGGTTACTGGGATCCATTTCCTGTACGTTATCTGAACTCATGTGATGTACGTAACTCGAATCCATCTCTTGTACTCTCTTTGAGTCATTCTAGCTCACTAACCCCAAGATTTGTAATCTGTCGTTCGTATTATTTTACTTCACATTCCTCTGTCTGTCTGACTCAAGAAATCGTAATGACACGATTGCAAACAAACCATACCCCCGGCCGGGATTGAACCCGCGGTCATAGAGTCTCAAAACTCCAGCCCGTCGCGTTAGCCACTAGACCAGCTAGCCACAATAAGATTCATCCAACTAGGTATAAAAACTTGCATTTGTGGTCACAGTGGTGC
Source organism: Cherax quadricarinatus (assembly GCF_038502225.1). Lineage (NCBI taxonomy): Eukaryota > Metazoa > Arthropoda > Malacostraca > Decapoda > Parastacidae > Cherax > Cherax quadricarinatus. The sequence continues at coordinate 12,266,812 of NC_091316.1, forward strand.
CTGTGCTAACCTTCCTATGGTGTAGAAATGTACCTAGTTGGATGAATCTTATTGTGGCTAGCTGATCTAGTGGCTAACGCGACGGGCTGGAGTTTTGAGACTCTATGACCGCGGGTTCAATCCCGGCCGGGGGTATGGTCTGTCTGTCTGTCCCTCTCTCTCTCTCTCTCTCTTTCTCTCTCTCGTTTCTTTCCCCGTCGGGAACTCAATTAATCCTTCAGGTTAATTAATTTTGTTCTTCAGCAGTCTTTCTTGTCTGCTCCGATTCGTATCCTGGCGGAGAGACTGTTGTTTGAACTGCACTGTTTCCACCACTCTCTATCCACTGTTTCCACCACTCCCTATCTACTGTTTCCACCACTCCCTATTCCCTGTTTCCATCACTCCCTATCTACTGCTTTCACCACTCCCTATCCCCTGTTTCCACTACTCCCTATCCCCTGTTTCCGCCACTCCCTATTCACTGTTTCCACCACTCCCTATCCCCTGTTTCCGCCACTCCCTATTCACTGTTTCCACCACTCCCTATCCCCTGTTTCCGCCACTCCCTATTCACTGTTTCCACCACTCCCTATCTACTGCTTCCAGCACTCCCTATCCACTGTTACCACCACTCCCTATCCACCGTTTTCACCACTCCCTATCCACCGTTTTCACCATTCCCTATCCACTGTTTTCAACCTTCGTTATCCACTGTTGCCATCACTCCCTATCCACCGTTTTCACCACTCCCTATCCACTGTTTTCACCATTCCTTATCCACTGTTTCCACCACTCTCTATCCACTGATTTCCACTACTCCCTATCCACTGATTTTCACCACTCCCCATCCACTGATTTCCACCATTCTATATCCACTGTTTCCATTACTTTCCATTCACTGGTTTCCAACACTCCCTATCCAGGAAATTTAACACCTAAGTGGCGTGACAGGCCTCTGCGAATCTAAGCACTAGACTGTAACCTGTCCTCGTAACACGTCGTTCTTTTTCCAACGCATTTTTGTTCGTCTGCCTTTCCACGATCTATATCGCTTTTCCTCATTAATTACTCATTCTACTGTTTTGTTTGATTATTTTACCACCAATAAGGCTTAAATTTATGCAGTTTATCAACCAATAATTGAATTATACAAACAGTGATACGAGTAATGGCACTGACGTACTTACATACGATACATCTAGGTGTTTAAATCGCTGAAATCTAAACGTTTCTTATATATGATGCGAGGACAGGCCCCAGTCGCCCTTCTCTTGACTAAATGAAGTTGTAGGGCTTGAGTTATGTGAAGTGAGCAGTCAAGTGACAAACACCGCTAATGACCGCGTCCTGAGCCGCACACCGCATTCAGACCTCACGTCTCCTCCAGCCCCGCCGTCCAGGCAGATAACTAGTTCCAGTTGTCGTTCAATTTAAGTATCGTAAAAATAAAGTCTAGTTACTTTAGGCACGATAGTCTGTTAAACTGCTTAATAACAGAGCTGTGATTTACAATTGTAAATGTGGAGCCGCGTATTTTTAGCTAACGAGATACTCATTTGAAAGTTGCGAATAATAAGGTAACAGATATCGACTCCAGCTTGGTTTCACATTTCGCGTCAGAACCGCGACCCTCAGCTATAGACACGTAAGGTGGCGCGAAAAATGGCTCGCGCCACAATGGAGTTATACCAGAAGATTATGTCCTTTTGAAGGCCCGGGCTTAGGCTAGGCCTCGCTAACATAACCTTACTCTGGTCGCCCAGTGAGGCAGTCGCTGAAATTTAGAGGGTTCCTAAGCAGGAATATAACATCACTTTTAAAATACACCGTACAGGAGACCTGCAGATCTCACATCAGAGGTGTTTGAGAACGCTGAGAGCAGCGAGGCCAGAGGGAAGGAGGTGGAAATGGTCGACTCTTGTGTTGTGAGCAGACGGAGTGGGAGCTTTTGTTCGCTGGAAGGCTCGTCGAGGTGTGAATAATCATGTAACTAACACCAATTTTCTGGGCACTCACCCTAGCCAGCGTAGCTAAGTGTCATGGAAGATTGGTTTCACGAAGCGATGTGAGAAAAAATATTATGGCTTTTGAAGTAAAGTTAAGCCAGCCTCTTAGTCAAAATAAATCACCTGTATT
>NC_091316.1:12273929-12298929 GCF_038502225.1 Cherax quadricarinatus
TCTACCACTGAATCTTTTGATAATCTCTTCGGCAGTATCGTGTCTAATTTCTTCCAGCATTCCAGGAATATACAATCAACATAGCCCTCTCTTTCTTACTTAATACCTATAATTCTCTCGCAAACCTCTGGTACGTTCGTGAGGCAGGATTTGCCTTCCCAGAAACAATGTTGATTTTCCGTCATGAGTTTTTTATGTTTGTATAAGTGTGTGTGTGTGTGTGTGTGTGTGTGTGTGTGTGTGTGTGTGTGTGTGTGTGTGTGTGTGTGTGTGTGTGTGTGTGTGTGTGTATGTGTGTGTGTGTGTGTGTGTGTGTGTGTGTGTGTGTGTGTGTGTGTGTGTGTGTGTGTGTGTGTGTGTGTGTGTGTGTGCGTGTGTGTGTGTGTGTGCGTGTGCGTGTGCGTGTGTGCGTGCGTGCAAGTGTGTGCTTGTGTTGTATGAGTGTGTATGTGTCTGAGTAATATGACCTGATAATGAGGGCGAGTGTAATTGGATAATTACATACGATAAGTGCAACAAGTGTGATAGTGCAGCCGGCAAAGAAGCAAGGTCAAGGAGCCAAGTACCAATTACGAAACTCATTAAAAAAGTTGTTGATTTACGAACGGAGATGCATAAGTCAGATTATTTATGCATAAATTTATACTTGACATTAATGGACGGGAACTGAACGCTAGCAGTATTTATGCTCTTTTTTTTTTTTGATAATGATGCATTCGTATATGATGACATCATAAAGATTGTAATGACATCACATATGGATGTTATGACATCACAGATGGATGTAATGACATCACAAATGGATGTAATGACATCACAAATAGATGTAATGACATCACAAATGGATATAACGATATCACAAATGGATGTAATGACATCACTGATGGATGTAATGACATCACAAATGGATGCAATGACATCACTGATGGATGTAATACCCACACAATGGGCTGTAACACCTTAATTTTCTTTCCCTGTGATAGGCTGAGACAGGCTCTTTCGAACGGCTTCAAAATTTCATCATTATATCCTACTCAGCAGAAGGTTGGTGTGTTTAATGGAGTGTGTTGATGCCATTTTGCGACTTTTAATCACTAAATGGTGTAGTATTTCTGACCTTATTGCCTTGATGCTGGTGAGAGACTCTTGATCTAATGAACTGAACTTTTCTTACCTCGTTGGAATCAAATTTAAATGCCCTTCATACCACAGGTACTATGTGGTCCCTACAGGCGTAGCCTTTCCTCTAATTAAAATATAACTGTGAATGGCATCAATCTTCAATGGCTGATGCATTGTATGCAATGGATGCAAAGTTTAATGGGTTAAGGCCATGCAGGAGAAAATTTTGTTGGATTCTCTGTAATAACTGGAAAATGCATCTTCCGGTCAACTTTAAACGTTTAATGAAGCGTTTTCCTGAGAGGAAACACTCTCTTGATGTTAGTTTGTGTAAGGTGTCGTGTGCTAATTTTATTAATGAATTTGGAGTCTATGAAATAACTGGAGAATATTTTTTCTGCTCAGAAATAACTCACAGTATTGGACTCTAATCCTAGGGTTAAATCAACTTAATGTTCTTTTATGTGCCTATAATATATTTGTGTTCTGTTTCAAGACCATTGTTAGAAATTTGTATGTTATGTACACTAAGTTTATATAAAATTTATATACTTACTGTACTTTACTTACGTTCTGCACTTACTTTTTGTGAAAGACGGTCAGTCTTACTGAGAGAAAAGTTTGGAGTGATTTTGATCTGTTTAGGTCCCAGTTTACTCTTATTTCGAACTTGAAAAATATTAAAATATTCCTCTTCGTGAGATAATTCCTGAGTGTTCACCTGATTAGCTTCAACCCTCCAGCCTGATAACCTGATAATACAACTTCTGAGCGGCTTCAAGCTTGATGTAAGCGTGCATTTTTGTCTTCTTTTTTTTTTGTCTTTTTAAAAGGCATGAATTATATTTGGTCTGTGTAATATCTTATTTTACGCTTTTCATTGAAGAAATTTAGATATTTGTTTCCCTATGATGACATGAATGCCTCTCTGATTCTCTTCGAATCTTTAATGCAAATATTTAACTGCATTATCAACTTATTCTGTACTCTGTGCAATAACAGTCGCTTGTGGTGAGGTAATGGGGAATGAGGTTATCAAATCCAACCCACTAAGAAATCACGGGGATACCTTTAACGAATTGCGGAGCGGACGAAAACCATCTAGTTTAATTTTAATTCGTCTCTGGAGTGTTTATCACCCCAACAACCGAGATTTTTTTGTTGACTGTGGTTATCGCTTGTATCCTTATCTCAGGGTTGTGTTAGCAGTAATTTAGATAAGTACAGCCAATGTACCTTCACACTTAATTTGTCACCTAATCTTGACACTTGCATTAACGAAAATTGTTTACAAAGGTTTGACGTGCATTGTGATACCTTTGGTAATGGTTTATGGCAGTTTTTCGAAGATTATATTAAAAAAATGGAATCTACGTTCGTGTAGCAAGCAACTCCTACCACTGAGCTGCAAGTCTACTTTGGCATCAAAATTCCCTGTATTTCACTCCCAGTTTTGTTCTATAAAGTAATCGGATTATGAAAAGTGAAACAAAAGAGAAGAGTACTTGACATCTCACATTGAAACCCTCTGTAGCAGCCTGAGAAATGTACAAGAGATCAAGCTAAGCCAGGTCAGATAGTCATGTCAAGCCATGACATGAACAAGCAACAAAGATATTTGTAGTACTGTGTTTCCGTTAGCTTTGATGAACTTTGCTTATGGAGGAAATATAAACACATATGCAGTATAATGTGATCCTTTATTGACAACGTTTCACCCACACAGTGGGCTTTTTCAAGTCACACATAGATCTGTGTGTGACTTGAAAAAGCCCACTGTGTGGGTGAAACGTTGTCAATAAAGGATCACATTATACTGCATATGTGTTTATATTTCCACTGTGTCGGTATTTGATACCATTTATTTCCAACTTTGCTTATGTTGAATTTATAGCAGACTTAAAGACATAGCTAAATAGTTAATGTTTTCGTAGATATGAATCTTAAGATGCGAGAAAGCTATTATACGGTCTTATGTAAATAAAAGTCTGTTTATGTTCAGTTTCATTATTAAATTTTTTTTTTTTATATACCTGTCGTTATTATTGTTATTATTATTATCTCTAGGGAATGGGAGATAATCAGGTAAGATTCAAGAAAGCGTCGATTCCGTGAATCAAGAGCCCTTCACCAGCATCAAGGTACCTCACCATCACCACTTGAACAGTATACACTAAACAGTTTAAAGAAAAGGTACACATTATGAGGACCTTATTGTAAAGGCCTCACTATGAGGTCTGCATTATAAAGGCTTATTGTGTGGGCACCTTTATGAGAACTTCATTATAAATACATGATTGTGAGGTGCTCATTATAAAGTTCTCATTATGAGGGCCTCATAAATGCCTGATTATGAGGTGCTCATTATAAAGACCTCATTATGAGGATCTCATGAGAGCCTCATTATATAGGCATCATTATGAAAGCCTCATTATAATGCCTTATGAGGTGTTCATAATAAATACCTCATTATGAAGGCCTCATGAAAGCCTCATTATAAAGGGCCCATTATAAGGGTTGAAACATACAGGACTCACAATTCGTTATATCGTCTTCAAGTGTATTCGAATGCACAAGTGAATTGTATATTTAATAACCCGTAACGTAATATATTGACATTTAAATTATTTGGTGATAATTTAAAAAATGGGCATTTATTATCTACTATAAATTCAAACATTTAAATACCATAGATACAAAAGTATTTTTTTGCTTTCAAAATTAATGCGACCGTAGAATCGTTTTCACTTTATGTTGATTTAGACTACAGAGCCTCACGAGGAAGATGCCTTGATGCCAGTGATGGGATCTTGTTCCCAGGAAGTGGACTTTTAATCCTTCTTTTAGCGAATCTGAATCCCTCCCATTTCCCCCAAGTGTTTTGTGGCCCCTAAGGGATTAGTGCTTCCCATTGATTGTAGTATGTATTAAACTACACTGCAGAGCTGTCAGTTTCACTGAGTAATCAGGGCAAAAGTGCGACTATCAGTGCAGTCCTAAGTGAGTACCTGGAGTACCTGGAGAGAGTTCCGGGGGTCAACGCCCCCGCGGCCCGGTCTGTGACCAGGCCTCATGGTGGATCAGGGCCTGATGAACCAGGCTGTTACTGCTGACCGCACGCAATCCAACGTACGAACCACAGCCCGGCTGGTCAGGTACCGACTTTAGGTGCCTGTCCAGTGCCTGCTTGAAGACAGCCAGGGGTCTATCGGTACTCTCCCTTATGTATGCTGGGAGGCAGTTGAACAGTCTTGGGCCCCTGACACTTATTGTGTTGTCTCTTAACGTGCTAGTGACACCCCTGCTTTTCATTGGGATGATGTTGCATCGTTTGCCGAGTCTTTTGCTTTCGTTGGGAGTGATTTTCGTGTGCAAGTTTGGTACTAATCCCTCTAGGATTTTTCAGGCGTATATAACCATGTATCTCTCCCGCCTGCATTCCAGGGAGTACAGGTTCAGGAACTTCAATCGTTCCAGTAATTGAGGTGTTTTATCACAGTTATGCACGCCGTGAAGGTTCTCTGTACATTTTCTAGGTCAGCAATTTCACCTACCTTGAAAGGTGCTGTTAGTGTGCAGCAATATTCCAGCCTAGGTAGAACAAGTGACCTGAAGAGTGTCATCATGGGCTTGGCATCCCTAGTTTTGAAGGTTCTCATTATCCATCCTGTCATTTTTCTAGCAGATGCGATTTATACAATGTTATGGTCCTTGAAGGTGAGATCTTCCGACATGATCACTCCCAGGTCTTTGACGTTAGTTTTTCGCTCTATTGTGTGGCTGGAATTTATTTTATACACCGATGAAATTTTAGTTTCCTCATGTTTACCATATCGGAGTAATTGAAATTTCTCATTGTTGAACTTCATATTGTGTTCTGCAGCCCATTTAAAGATTCGGTTGATGTCCACCTGGGGCCTTGCAGTGTTTTTAATGGAGAACAATGTCATGCAGATTCGGGTGTCATCTGCAAAGGAAGACACAGCACTGTGGCTTATATCCCTATCTATGTCCGATATGAGGATGAGGAACAAGATGGGAGCGAGTACTGTGCCTTGTGGAACAGAGCTTTTCACCATAGCTGCCTCAGGCTTGGCTCTGTTGACTACTACTCTTTGTGTTCTATTTGTCAGGAAATTATAGATCCATCTACCAACTTTTCCTGTTATTCCTTTATCACGCATTTTGTACACTTGTCGAAGGCTTTTGCAAAGTCTGTATATATTACATCTGCACTCTGTCTTCTAGTGCATCCAGGACCTTGTCGTAGTGAGGGAGCTTTTTATTTACTCAATGAGAATGCATGGTTTAGTTAATGTGCAACAGCGAGGCCTGGTCTCAGAAAAGGCCGCTGGGGCGTTGACCCCCGAAACCCTCTCCAGGTATCCTCCAGGTATGTAGTTACTGTGCAAAACTTCAATCTTGAGTTACTGTGCATGAACTCAATGTTTCATTACTGTGTAACAGTATAATCCTTAGTTACAGCTCATACTTTAGTTACAACTCAGTCTTTAGTTACTGTGCAAGAAGTTATTGTGCAGAAGTCGAGTCTTCAGTTATACACTCTTGTTGAAGGCTTACATAACCCACCTTGAGATATTACCACTTTGTAATATCAATGGCAAAAGTTTTGAGCGCAAACAAACAAGAATAAAACACTGCGAGTAACTCGGAGCTGGAGGCTGGAAAGTGGTTGTTCTTGTGTTGTAAAACATTAAACGTAACTTCGACGTTCTTTATCATAATTGTGATAATTGAATTTTTTGGCTTACGTAAGTTGCTGTAGTTTTGGAGGGTCAGATTACCGTAGAGTAGACATGGGGAAGTGGATGTGTTTAGACACTGGAGTGGATCTCTCGGCGGGTGGATCAATTAGATTATCATACGCATGTTGCCACAAGTGTGTTTTCCTTTCGGCTGTCTTATCAGGAATGCAAATCGAGTATCTGACTAAATGGTCGCCAGAGTAAGCATCGATTGTGTATTCTGAGACGTTGCCGGGGTTATACAAAGGAAGGAGCTGGTAGACAGTGATAAGCTCACTCAACACTCACTCTCCATACAAACACTCTCTCAGTGTACACACACACACAAACTCACTCCCTCACTACACACACATACATACACACACATACACACACACACACACACACACACACACACACACACACACACACACACACACACACACACACACACACACACACACACACACACACACACACGTGAAGCAGTATCGCTAAATAGTGCTCCCAGGATTTAGCGTTCTAGTGGCTGTCCTAAGATATTATTAGCGGTCATCGTACGTGAGTGAATCAGTGAACATACCTACAAGAGTGTAATAGCTTTCAAGAGTGCGAATAATGTGATAGGATCAAGAATTTTACAATTTAAATTTGAATGAAATTTGAGTGAGGGAGGGTAGCAGTCAGCTGATGAGGCTACTGGCCGCAGTGTTGACACAAAATATCCAAACAGTTAATTGGGTTAACGGTGTGATCTGAAATATTAACAAATACATATGTTGGTTGATTATAGCAGTAGTGTAGTGATAAGGTCATAAAAGAGTGATTAAGTAAATACTGAAAGTAAGAAAAATTAGTCAATCCCCAGCTGTTGGTGTTGTGAATGTAGCTAACATCATCAGACTTGTTATGACCATAATACTGTACTAAAGAAAAAAGAGGGAATACCAAGTCTTAAAAGAAAAAGAAAATAAAAACTTGAATGCATGATAAAGTTCCTGAAGGAGTTACAAAATTGAAGGAGTTGATAGACGACCAGCAGGAACCTCCATTGTTGTGCAGACGACGTCACTTGCCTATTTGTGGTTAATTTTGGTTAGTGTCTAAAGTCTCAAGTGTCTCGCCCTGCTGGTTGTATGCTATACCATCTCTCTCTCCCTATTTCAGTATCAGGAGATAGATAGTGGTTAGTAAATTATCTAAATATCGCCAGGTAAACTCCAGAAGTTGTGTAGCCTAGTGAACCCCCCCCCCCCCCGTTTTTCTGAGGGACAAGCTAATAAACAAGTACGCACATACAAACACACGTGTGCACCCGTAATTATTGTTATAATAAACATTAGTATATAATAATAAGGAATTGAGTGAGAAAAAATAAACCTATAATCTTCAAAAAGTAAAGTAGCGTAGTGTGCGGAGATCTGGGCCGGGAGAGTACCGGTGAAACAACAACAATAACAAATAGTGTTAACGTAACCCCCCCCCCTCTTTTTCAAAGAACGACAAGCTAGTAAACACACACACACACAAACACAAGTGTACGCAATTAATATTATATAGTATATATTAGTGCATATAATAAGGAATTGATTGTGAAAATTTTTTTATAATCTTCAAAAGAGTAGCGTAGCCTAGTGTGCGACGCACTCCCACACACCCACACACACACACTCACACACACTCACACACACCCACACACACCCACACACACCCACACACACCCACACACACCCACACACACCCACACACACCCACACACACCCACACACACCCACACACACCCACACACACCCACACACACCCACACACACCCACACACACCCACACACACACACACACCCACACACACCCACACACACCCACACACCCACACACACCCACCCACACACCCAACCACACACCCAACCACACATCCACCCACACACCCAACCACACACCCACCCACCCACACACCCACCCACCCACCCACACACCCACCCACACACCCACCCACCCACACACCCACCCACACACCCACACACCCACCCACACACCCACCCACACACCCCCACACACACCCACACCCACACACACCCACACACACCCACACACCCACCCACACACACCCACACACCCACCCACACACCCCCACACACACCCACACACACCCACACACACACAAACACACACACCCACACACCCACACACACCCACACACACCCACACACACCCACCCACACCCCCACCCCCACCCCCCCCACCCCTCCCCACACACACACGCAACACACACACAACACACACAACACACACACACACACACACACATATTGCCAGACACACATACACTCCCCCCCTCCCCCACCGACATCTCACTCCTTCACCTGATCCCTCCCCTCCCTCTTTCACCCTCCCCCTCCCCACCTCTCCCTCACCCACTTACCCACTTGCTTCACTCTCCTTCCCACTCCCCCTCACCACTACTCTCCTATATAGCCACAGTTCCTCCTCTACCTCCCCCCCCCCACACTCTGACATATACAATACTAACCTAACATACAGAATTACATAGGTTTCCCACTCTGAGGCAATCAGGATAAAACAAAAATGGGTTGCCAGAGAGCAACAAGAAAACCCAAGGGACAGGAGGAGGAAACTGCAAAGGAAGATTGGGCAGCAGAGCTCACAAAAAGGGAACAAGAATGGGAAAAGAAACTAGAAGAACTTAGCATGAGAATGGAAGAGAGGATAGACATGGAAAGCAGGAAGTGGGAGGTGAAAGTCAAAGCAGCAGAGGCCAGGATACAGAGTTTAGAAGAGGAACTGGAAAATCTGAAACAGCCTAAAGAACTAAAGAACATTATGGGATTGACAACAGAGACCGCTACCTCAGCCACAAATAAGGGGACTGTAGGGAAAGGAGGAGCAAAACTGCATGTAGAAGCTCTATCAGTGGAGACTGTAGTAAATGAAAGAGCTAAGCTATATGTGGAGGCCCTAAAAGACCACAACAGAGCCCAGGGAAAGCCGAGAAGGGAAAATGACAGGCCACTGAGCCCATGTACAGTAGCTAGTGAAACTGAAGAAAGGAAAGCTGCAATGGAGGAAATCAAATTGAATGAGGGGATACACAGGGATATGCAGTGGGAGAATGAAAGGGTGAGGTCAGTCTTTGTGTATGGGCTACAGGAAGTTGAAGGGGAAACATATGAAGCAAGAAAACAAGGGGAAAAAAAAGCAATTGAAAGCATCATGAAAGTAATCGGAGAAGACGACATGACCCAGCTGGAAAATTTTCGGAGAATAGGGGGGTTTGTAAAAAAAAGAAACCGGCCAGTGAAAGTGACCTTCAAGGCAGAATCGACTCGGAACAGGATACTGCAGGAAAAAGCACGATTAAGGGACATGCCGGGATACAGGAAGGTGTATCTCGACCGCGACAGAACACAAGACGAAAGGCGGAAACTGAGAGAGATGGTACAAAGGCGAAAGGAGGAAAGAGAGGGGATGGAGAAGACAGACAGGAGATCCCAGACACAGGAAGATCAAATACAACCTCCCTCACAGCTTCCTATAGAAGCCTCCCAACCAGGTCAACCCCAGTGCAGCCAAACACTCTAAACCACAACACCCATGCCATATCCAATGCCCCCACCCACTACATTACAAACTCCACCCCCACAGCAACCACCCATAGTTCCTTATCAGGTCTCCCACTTCCCCAACCCCAATACACCTCCCAGACCACAGTCTTAGAAAAGAAGTTGAAGGTATGGTATACAAATGCAGATGGAATAACAAATAAGTATGAGGAGTGGCACGAAAGAATCAAGGAGACATCCCCAGACATAATAGCACTCACAGAAACAAAACTCACCAGAATAATAACAGATTCAATCTTTCCACCCGGATATCAAATCTTCAGGAAAGACAGAGGGAGGAGAGGGGGAGGAGGAGTTGCACTGCTCATTAAAAGCCAGTGGGGTTTTGAGAAAATGGAAGGAATGGATGGCAAGGGTGAAAGGGACTACTTAGTAGGAACAATCCAGTCTGAGGGACATAAGGTGATAATTGCAGTAATGTACAACCCACCACAGAACTGCAGGAGACCAAGAGAAGAATACGATGAGAGCAACAGAGCCATGGTCGACACACTAGCCGAGGTGGCCAGGAGAGCACACGTGGGGGGAGCAAAGTTACTAGTTATGGGTGATTTCAATCACAAGGAGATTGACTGGGAAAACCTGGAGCCCCATGGGGGTTCCGAAACATGGAGAGCCAAGATGATGGATGTAGTACTGGAAAACCTCATGCATCAACATGTTAGAGACACTACCAGAGAGAGAGGAGAAGATGAACCAGCAAGACTGGACCTTGTATTCACCTTGAGTAGTTCAGACATCGAGGATATCTTGTATGAAAGGCCCCTGGGAGCTAGTGATCATGTGGTTCTGTGCTTCGACTACATAGTTGAGCTCCAAGTGGAGAGAGTAGCAGGAATAGGATGGGAAAAACCAAACTACAAAAGGGGGAACTACTCAGGCATGAGGAACTTCCTTCAAAACATTCAGTGGGAGAGGGAACTGACAGAAAAACCAGTACAAGAAATGATGGACTATGTGGCAACAAAATGCAAGGAGGCAGAGGAGAGGTTTGTTCCCAAGGGAAACAGAAATAATGGGAAGAACAGAACGAGTCCTTGGTTCACCCAAAGGTGTAGGGAGGCAAAAACTAGGTGTACTAGAGAATGGAAAAGGTACAGAAGACAGAGAACTCAGGAAAATAAAGAGATTAGCCGAAGAGCCAGAAATGAATATGCACAGATAAGAAGGGAGGCTCAGCGACAATATGAAAATGACATAGCATCGAAAGTCAAGACTGACCCGAAGCTGTTGTACAGCCACATCAGGAGGAAAACAACAGTCAAGGACCAGGTAATCAGACTGAGGAAGGGTGATGGGGAATTCACAAGCAACGACCGAGAGGTATGTCAGGAGCTCAACACGAGATTTAAAGAAGTATTTACAGTGGAAACCAGTAGGACTCCAGGAAATCAGAACAGGGGGGTACACCAGCAAGTGCTGGATGAGGTACATATAACCAAGGAGGAAGTGAAGAAGCTGCTATGCGAACTTGACACCTCAAAGGCGGTGGGACCAGACAACATCTCTCCGTGGGTCCTTAAAGAGGGAGCAGAGATATTGTGTGTGCCATTAACAAAGATCTTCAACACATCATTTGAAACTGGGCAACTCCCTGAGGTATGGAAGATGGCAAATGTAGTCCCAATTTTTAAAAAGGGAGACAGACATGAGGCACTAAACTACAGACCTGTATCACTAACGTGTATAGTATGCAAGGTCATGGAGAAGATCATCAGGAGGAGAGTGGTGGAGCACCTGGAAAGAAACAAGTGTATAATTGACAACCAGCATGGTTTCACGGAAGGAAAATCCTGTGTCACAAATCTACTAGAGTTTTATGACAAGGTGACAGAAGTAAGACAAGAGAGAGAGGGGTGGATCGACTGCATTTTTTTGGACTGCAAAAAGGCCTTCGACACAGTTCCTCACAAGAGGTTACTGAGAAAGATAGAAGATCAGGCACACATAACAGGAAAGGCACTGCAATGGATCAGAGAATACCTGACAGGGAGGCAACAACGAGTCATGGTACGTGACGAGGTGTCAGAGTGGGCGCTTGTGACAAGCGGGGTTCCACAGGGGTCAGTCCTAGGACCTGTGCTGTTCTTGGTATATGTGAACGACATAACGGAAGGGATAGACTCAGAAGTGTCCTTGTTTGCAGATGATGTGAAGTTAATGAGAAGAATCAAATCGGATGAGGATCAGGCAGGACTACAAAGAGACCTGGACAGGCTACAAGCCTGGTCCAGCAACTGGCTCCTTGAGTTTAACGCTGCCAAATGCAAAGTCATGAAGATTGGGGAAGGGCAAAGAAGACCGCAGACACAATATAGTTTAGATGGCCAAAGACTGCAAACCTCACTCAAGGAAAAAGATCTGGGGGTGAGTATAACACCGAGCATATCTCCTGAGGCGCACATAAATCAGATAACTGCTGCAGCATACGGGCGCCTGGCAAACCTACGGATAGCGTTCCGATACCTCAGTAAGGAGTCGTTCAAGACCCTGTATACCATTTACGTCAGGCCCATACTGGAGTATGCAGCACCAGTTTGGAATCCACACCTAGTCAAGCACGTCAAGAAATTAGAGAAAGTGCAAAGGTTTGCAACAAGACTAGTCCCAGAGCTACGGGGATTGTCCTACGAAGAAAGGTTGAGGGAAATCGGCCTGACGACACTGGAGGCCAGGAGGGTCAGGGGAGACATGATAACGACATATAAAATACTGCGCGGAATAGACAAGGTGGACAAAGACAGGATGTTCCAGAGATGGGACACAGACACAAGAGGTCACAATTGGAAGTTGAAGACTCAGATGAATCGAAGGGATGTTAGGAAGTATTTCTTCAGTCATAGAGTAGTCAAGTCATGGAATAGTCTAGAAAGTGAAGTAGTGGAGGCGGGAACCATACATAGTTTTAAGGCGAGGTATGATAAAGCTCATGTAGCAGGGAGAGAGAGGACCTAGTAGCAATCAGTGAAGAGGCGGGGCCAGGAGCTATGACTCGACCCCTGCAACCACAAATAGGTGAGTACAAATAGGTGAGTACACACACACATACACACACACATACGCACACACACTCCCCCACTATACTCACACTCCCTCACTACACACACTCCCATACTACACACTACACTACATACTACATGGCGAAGGGAGAGAGTGGATCTAGTAGCGACCAGCGACGAGGAGGGGCCAGGAGCTATGAATCGATCCCTGCAACCACAACTAGGTGAGTACCCCCCCACACACACACACTCACACACACACACATATGCACTGTGTGCATATGTGGTGTGGGTGGCACACTTCCGTACTTTTGCTATTCTAAAGAGTTTTGTGTAATTCAAATTTGATATGATTAGCCCGGTATTTGACTTAGAATAATTATAATTTTTAGATTAACTTAAATTTAACGTATGTCATAAAGACTTGTAATCATGTATAATTTCAATTATGCTTCATTATTTGACTACTCTTTATTATACAAACTGCAAATGTATTTGTTTACGATATCTTTATTCATTAAAGACTGGTGCATTTTACACATCTTTTTCTACCAAATCCTTAGACTGGTGAGTAAAAGCAAAACTTTTAATTTAAAATCGTTATTTTTTTTACTTACAAGAGACGGTGTTATGGAAGCAGAGAGAAGCATGTCCTACACTCTCTGCAATATCTCAATTGCTCTTCTCTCCCCTCCACATAATCTTCCATCTTTAATACTCATTCTACTTCCTCTATTTTTTTCTTTTCTTCTTTTCCTTCCCTCTACCTGTCTAAGAATATTCGTCATTCTCCCTGTCCACTTCTACTTTCCTCCTCCCGCTGCCTTCAAAACAATCATCTCAGAGTCTTCGCTGAGTTCAAAGAACAAATTATGAAAGAATACAACTATACAGGAACCATGAGGGCGCTCCATGCACTTTACCTTCTTCAGAATGCTCTACCATAGCGTTTCTCGTGTTTTATGATAGATTTAATAATTTTTAATGGTGTTCACCTTGCCGTTCTGTATTCTTTATTTTTGTGATATGCTAAACTAATTATTACTAATGTGTAGTATAAATGTTAATGTAAACGATTATTATATTAATTTCTCTGTTTTGACAGACATGCTTTCATAGCAAAATTACGATAATTCATTATCAAAGGACACCTGGTCTGGGCTCCGGCTGTTTGAACGATGGACACTAATCAACTTTAGACGGTAGATGAATGGTTCAGAAAACCGACAAGTTGATAAATTAGACACATGTGCAACACTTGGGTATCTTTAATGATACCCAAGTGTTGCACATGTGTCTAATTTATCAACTTTAGACTGGTAGTCCCATTTGTTATTGGCAATATCATAAATATATTTCTTCACAAATATATTTAGTACACTGCTAGAATGGGGTTTAAAAAAAAACAAAGCAATGGTGCTAAAACTACTGAAAACTTAAAAAAAAAAAAAAACTGGGACACCACGAGCACAGATTTTCCTATACATAAGCAGTGACACATCCTGAGTCCTGATTAAACCCAAAATTCGAAGAAAGCGCATGGTAATGATAGATAACAGAAGATCTTACCGTCCACAACCAGGCATGCTGTTGGGTCTAGCCTCAATGTTACACACACACACACACACACACACACACACACACACACACACACACACACACACACACACACACACACACACACACACACACACACACACACACACATGTTAGGAAGTATTTCTTCAGTCATAGAATAGTCAGGTAGTGAAAGAGCCTAGCAAGTGAAGTAGTGGAGGCAGGAACCATACATAGCTTTAAGATGAGGTATGATAAAGCTCATGGAGCCGGGAGAAAGAGGACATAGCAGCACTCAGTGAAGAGGCGGGGCCAGGAGCTGAGTCTCGACCCCTGCAACCACAATTAGGTGTGTACAATTAGGTGAGTACACACACACACACACACACACACACACACACACAGACACACACACAGACACACACACACACACACACACACACACACACACACACACACACACACACACACACACACACACACACACACACACACAGAAAGACACACAGACACAGACACACACACACACACACATACACACACACACACTCTGAGACTCTGAGGTGTCCCTGTTTGCAGATGACGTGAAGTTGATGAGAAGAATTCACTCGATCGAAGACCAGGCAGAACTACAAAGGGATCTGGACAGGCTGCAGACCTGGTCCAGCAATTGGCTCCTGGAGTTCAATCCCACCAAGTGCAAAATCATGAAGATTGGGGAAGGGCAAAGAAGACCGCAGACGGAGTACAGTCTAGGGGGCCAGAGACTACAAACCTCACTCAAGGAAAAAGATCTTGGGGTGAGTATAACACCAGGCACATCTCCTGAAGCGCACATCAATCAAATAACTGCTGCAGCATATGGGCGCCTAGCAAACCTCAGAACAGCATTCCGACATCTTAATAAGGAATCGTTCAGGACCCTGTACACCGTGTACGTTAGGCCCATATTGGAGTATGCGGCACCAGTTTGGAACCCACACCTAGCCAAGCATGTAAAGAAACTAGAGAAAGTGCAAAGGTTTGCAACAAGACTAGTCCCAGAGCTAAGAGGTATGTCCTATGAGGAGAGTTAAGGGAAATCAACCTGACGACACTGGAGGACAGGAGAGATAGGGAAGACATGATAACGACATACAAAATACTGAGAGGAATTGACAAGGTGGACAAAGACAGGATGTTCCAGAGATTGGACACAGTAACAAGGGGACACAGTTGGAAGTTGAAGACACAGATGAATCACAGGGATGTTAGGAAGTATTTCTTCAGCCACAGAGTAGTCAGTAAGTGGAATAGTTTGGGAAGCGATGTAGTGGAGGCAGGATCCATACATAGCTTTAAGCAGAGGTATGATAAAGCTCACGGTTCAGAGAGAGTGACCTAGTAGCGATCAGTGAAGAGGCGGGGCCAGGAGCTCGGACTCGACCCCCGCAACCTCAACTAGGTGAGTACAACTAGGTGAGTACACACACACACACACACACACACACGCACACACACACACACACACACACACACACACACACACACACACACACACACACACACACACAAACACACACACACACACACACACACACACACACACACACACACACACACACACACACACACACACACACACACACACACACACACACACACACACACACACACAAACACACACACACACACACACACACACAAACACACACACACACACACACACACACACACACACACACACACACACACACACACACACACACACACACACACACACACACACACACAAACACACACACACACACACAAACACACACACACACACACACACACACACACACACACCCTCATCAAACTTTCCCTCCGGTAAAGGAGTTCTACAGCCAAACACATTAGCAATATTCCCCTTCCTCTCCGTTATCACACTTCCTCTTCCTCCTCCTTCCTCCTGCAGGAAGGAGGGTGAAGTGACGGTCTGACTCGTGCTGAAGCTGCACTTCCATTGTCCAGGAATTTTCCTGTATTTTCTATTATTCTCTCTTTCATTCATTCTCTCTCTCTCTCTCTCTCTCTCTCTCTCTCTCTCTCTCTCTCTCTCTCTCTCTCTCTCTCTCTCTCTCTCTCTCTCGCTCTCTCTTTCTTTCTCTCTCTCTGTCATATAAAGGGGGAAGAAGTGCATAAGATAATCATAGAAACAAGTAATAATAACTATTTTTCAGGACTTTAGTCCAAAAAGGACATCATAAGAGAGACTGAGGTGAGAACGCGGGTGTAGCAGTTTTTTATATAAATGTCCGTAAATGGTATTGTGATGCCGACAGTCTGTGGAAAACAGCGACTTAATGTATATACAGTTCAGGACGTTCATATTAAAAGGAAACATATCGCCAGGTTTAACACTCAGAATTAGGGAGTACTAAGAGTCATCGAGGGATGGAACTACGACATCCCGGACTCTGGATTGTCTCAAAGGCGTGACTGTAACGCCAAGAGTCTCCTGGCGTATCTAAACCTCGCTCTCTCACCTAATAAATCTAGAATTTAATTCAGCATTAACCTCGTAAAAGGGAGGGTATCTGAAAACATTATAATGAAAAAAAAAATATCTAGCAAAAATTCCAGAGATAAAAATATGCAAATTCAATTAGGAAAATCATAAATTTGGAATAAATCTATTTGTGAATTTTTCTACCCAGTAGTGAGACACATGTGATGAGAAACATGGAATGAGAAACACAGGACGAAAAACATAGGACGAGAAACATATAATGAGAAACATACAATGAACATATAATAAAAGACATAAGAGAAATATAGGATATGAAACATATAATGAGAGACATACATTGAGAAACATACAATGAGAAATATATTCTTCATAATACACAGGTGACAATTACTTGGGGGTGGCTGGCAATAATGGAAGTGCGTCATTAAAACGCACTAAAGCTTACAATTCTAAGGCCATGTATGATCCGCCAGTACTCGGACGGCTAGTCCAGCCCACACTACCTGGAGAGTATTCCGGGGTTCAACGCCCCCGGGGCCCAGTCCATGAGCAGGCTTCCCTAACACCGAGCTGTAGAAAGCCCAGTAGAAGTATCCCAGACAGGAATTTCTGTTTCTGCGGGAATTGTTTCTTGTGCTGAATGACCCAGGTGAGTTTAGGGCTTAACATGAGGGGGTGTAAACGGGACACACATCACTTGACATGAACGCTTACCGTGCCCCCCTCCCCGCCTGAGGGCTGTAAACGATACGTTACTTGTACCGACACCGACACTCCTTCGGGAGGCACTGTCGGGTTACCACATGGAGAAGACCAGCGCCAGGACCCGTCCTGGGGAACCTACATGAATGAGCTTAACATGAATTATTATTTAAAATTAATGTGGAAATGTTTGCCCCTCTCAAAAAAAAAGGAGGGGGGTTGGTGGAATACTATTCCACCCCTACTAGTTGACAGCGTAATATCTAGCTCCTGTTCTTTTCAGCACACTGGGTTAGATAGGGTTGGAAATGCAGGGAACTGTGACGTGAGGCATATGCGCGGTATTAGGATATTTTAATGAAGAAACGTTTCGCCACGAGTAGCTTCTTCAGTCCTGACTTAAGAAGCCATTCGTGGCGAAACGTTTCCTCAATAAAATATCTTAATATTGCACCTTGGAGCACTTCTCTGATGAATGCTGGATCACAGGTTCAAACTTCGGCATTTATATTGCAATTATTACGTCATTTTCTATTTTCTATTTGCTTTATCTTCTGTCACTATCTACATTTCTATCTCCATATTTATCACTCTGTACTTATCTTTATACGTATCTTGTTTTGAACTCTATCTTGCTACCTGTACCTCGGTAAGACAAATGTGCAACAGTTAGGAGTCTTTATTCCGAAACGTTTCGCCTACACAGTAGGCTTCTTCAGTCAATTACAGACGAGGTATTGCATTGTATACCATTATCATATTTACCTGCGTCTCGGTCTCGCAGTGTCTCGCTCTCCACTCCCTTTCAGCTTGTCTCATCTGAATAAACAAAATAAATACGAGATATAGGTGACGGAAATAAATTATGAAAATGAGAACAACTGCCCTCTGGGGTCTCCGGCAGGATACATCAACTCACTCAGGCGTTCCTCGGAGGATGGTATTCCATTCTCATCCTCCCTTAGAGGATCCTACCCTACTCTGAGCCTCTTCAGAGGATCCTACCCTACTCCGAGCCTCTTCAGAGGATCCTACCCTACTCTGAGCCTCTTCATAGGATCCTACCCTACTCTGAGCCTCTTCAGAGGATCCTACCCTACTCTGAGCCTCTTCAGAGGATCCTACCCTACTCTGAGCCTCTTCAGAGGATCCTACCCTACTCTGAGCCTCTTCAGAGGATCCTACCCTACTCTGAGCCTCTTCATAGGATCCTACCCTACTCTGAGCCTCTTCAGAGGATCCTACCCTACTCTGAGCCTCTTCAGAGGATCCTACCCTACTCTGAGCCTCTTCAGAGGATCTTACCCTACTCTGAGCCTCTTCAGAGGATCCTACCTTACTCTGAGCCTCTTCAGAGGATCCTACCCTACTCTGAGCCACTTCAGAGGATCCTACCCTACTCTGAGCCTCTTCAGAGGATCCTACCCTACTCTGAGCCTCTTCAGAGGATCCTACCTTACTCTGAGCCTCTTCAGAGGATCCTACTCTGAGTCTCCCTTAGAGGATCTTACTCCACTCTCTGTCTCCCTTAATTAAACGATCCCACCCCACTCTGAGCCTTCCTCACAGGATCCTACCCCACTCTGAGCCTCCTGGATACTAAATCTGAGAGCTGAATAGATGTCATAACCCTGAGTGTTGACCATTCTCTGCCCCTTCGCCTTCCCACCAGCACCCTGGGTTTAACGGAGAAAGGGGATTAATGGAGAGGGGGGATTGATGGGAAAGGGGATGACTGGGGAGATGGATGACGATGAGGTGGATTGATGGGAAAGGGTAAATGGGGAAGTTATTGAATAGAGAGGGAAATGATGGGGAGACGGGTTGATGGTGAGGGGGTAATGATGAAGGGGAGTTGATAGGTTGGGGAAGGGGTTAACGGAGGATGGGAGTTAATGGGTAGAAGAGTTGACAGGGAAAGGTTCAGTGGGGAGGGAGTTGATGGGGAGGAGAGACGACTAAGACAGATTTTCGTATCTTTATTGACGTGGCTGTCTTAACCACTTAAAACAACACAGTATTTTTTCAGTGGTTTTTAGAGCACGTAGATGTTAACAGCAGACTTATAACATAAATTATGTAGATTTAGCTGACGATAACTCAGTAAAGTCAATGTGGCCTATTTTTCTAGGGGTCCTTATTAATTCTCATAGGGACCAGTATTATTAATATGCCGTCCTGCGTCTCTATGTCTATTATGATGATGGACAGTTTTGGGGACTTGATAATGGTGAAGGTCAGATGGAAACTTCATCCTGCCTTTTGTCTCAAGTTTCTGGGTTGCTTGTGAATTCTTATAGGTTACCTAGAGGTTACCTGGAGGTTATTCCGGGGATCAACGCCCCCGCGGCCCGGTCCATGACCAGGCCTCCCGATGGACCAGGGCCTGATCAACTAGGCTGTTACTGCTGGCCGCACGCAGTCCAACGTACGAGCCACAGCCCGGCTGATCCGGCACTGACTTTAGGTATCTGTCCAGCTCTCTCTTGAAGGCAGCCAGGGGTTTATTGGCAATTCCCCTAATGCTTGATGGGAGGCTGTTGAACAGTTTTGGGCCCCGGACATTTATGGTGTTTTCTCTTAGTGTACCAATGGCGCCCCTACTTTTTATTGGCGGCATTTTGCATCGCCTGCCCAGTCTTTTACTTTCGTAGGGAGTGATTTCTGTGTGCAGATTTGGGACCATTCCTTCCAAGATTTTCCAAGTGTAGATTATGATATATCTCTCCCTCCTGCGTTCCAACGAGTATAAGTCAAGTGCTTCCAAGCGTTCCCAGTAGTTAAGGTGCTTGACAGAACTTATACGTGCAGTAAAGGATCTCTGTACACTCTCTTGATCTGCGATTTCACCTGCTTTGAGTGGAGATGTTAATGTACAGCAGTATTCCAGCCTAGAGAGAACAAGTGATTTGAAAAGGATCATCATCGGCTTGGCATCTCTCGTTTTGAAAGTTCTCATTATCCATCCTATCATTTTCTTTGCACGTATAGGGAGTGTAATGTGACATATGTTGTTCAAGAGGAAGTTGTTGAGAGGGAAAGTGTTGGGTTCTTCTTATTATTATTCATCTTCTTCTTGGTGATGGCGTTGGTTTTGCTGTTGTTATGGTCGTAACATAAGCCTATATGTTAGGTAAAAAGGACTCGTGTGCAACTACTAGGATATTTTATTGTGGTAACGACTAGCTCTCCAGGAGCTTTGTCAAGCCAGTACAAACAATACAAAGATGTAGAGGGCATATATAGGTAACAATAGGCTATACAAACAAATATATTACATGGGAATGGGCTCTCCCATCAGCACCATTTCAGGAAACTTCTACATGGAACGCACAGAAACTGAACGCTCGGCCAGCATCATCTCCACCGTCACAAGGTTACGTTATGTGGACGACGTCTTCATGATTACTCTCTTTAATTGAATATATTGATTTTGTATTTTGAGTTTGCAGTCTTGTTAAGACAAAGACGTAAATATTATTGAAGTCTTAATTACAGGAAGAATAATTAAACTTCCTTATTAATGTGACATTTCCATGATTTTGAACTAAATGTATATGGTAAATTTATTGTACAAAATATTAAGAGAGAAGATAATGTATTGTATTTAAATACTTTAATAAATTTGAATATTATTCTATGGAGTTTCCCAGTTGAAATTATTTCCCCTAGACTCTAAAATACCTTTAAATAACTCGGATCCAAAAATCTTGTTGCATAAGAAATAAATGGTAACAGGCCACATTCTGAAGTTCTTTAAAAAAAAATTCTTATTCGCAACAAACTCTCTGCTGCCTATTTGTCAGCCATGCCTCTTCCCAGGAAAAAATTTCTCCTCCTATTCCGTGTGCCTTAAGTTTCCTCAGTAGCCTCTGGTGTGGAACTCTATCGAAAGCCTTACTGAAGTCCATATACACAATATCATATTCACTACCATGATCTACCTACTTAAACACCTTAGTGAAAAAGTTAGTAAAGTCGTAAGACAGGAACGCCCCTTTGTAAAACCGTGTTGAGATTCATTAATCAATCTGTGCCTATCAAGATGGCTACGAATTGCTTCGGCAATTATTGATTCCATAAATTTTCCCACTGTAGAGGTAAGGCTTATTGGTCTATAGTTCGAAGCCAAGAACCTGTCACCTGCCTTGTAAATAGGTATTACATTTGCCATTTTCCTCTTATCAGGCACTATGCCAGTTTGTAGTGATATGTTAAAAATATTAGCCAAAGGTATGCTAAGTTCCTCTTTACATTCCTTTAACACCCTTGCAAACAGTTCATCAGGGCCTGGGGATTTGTTAGGTTTTAGTTTCTCTATTTGTCTGAGGACCATGTCACTAGTTACTGCAATCGTACATAGTTTATTATCGTCCTGTTCTACATAATCTATTATTTCAGGAATATCGCTAGTATTTTCCTGGGTGAAAACTGAGAGGAAGTAGGTATTGAGAATTTCACACATATCCTTATCACTGTCAGTGATCTGACCAGAGTTACTCTTAAATGGGCCAATCTTGTCCCTAATCTTACTTCTGTATACCTGAAAGAACCCTTTTGGGTTAGTCTTTGAATCCCTTGCGACCTTAGCCTCATAATCCCTTTTTGCTTTTCTTATTCCTTTATTTCTCTCTTTAACTGAATATATTGATTTCTTAACTGCCCATCCCCTCTTTTGATACGCCTATAAATGCCTCTCTTTTGACCAATGAGATGTTTTAATCTATTGTTCATCCATTTGGGATCATTTTTGTTAGATCTAATTTCCTTACTCGGAATAAAAGTTGTCTGGGCAGCTAGAACTATGCTCTGAAAAACGTCATATTGGCAACCAAGATCATCTACCTGACCCATAGTCAGAACATCCCAATTTAGCCCACCCAGGTAATTTTTCAGTCCCATGAAGTCGGCCAAGCGAAAATCTGGGACAGAGATTTGATTGCAGAATAAGACAAGTGAAAATTTGTGTATGCAATAATTTCGGAAAAATAATTCTGAACCTAACGAAAAAGTATATTTCAGTGTGTTTGTTTATTATTAAACTATTGTAAACTTATCTAAAATATATTTAGTTGGATTAGGCTAAATTAAATTGCGCTTGTTACAATAAGCTTAGGTAATGTAGATGAATGGTTCAGAGAACCGACAAGTTGATAAATTAGATACATGTGCAATACTTGGGTATCTTTAATGAGGAAACGTTTCGCCACACAGTGGCTTCATCGGTCCATACAAAGGAGAATGATGAACAGGAGGAGCTTCACCATTCTCCTTTGTATGGACTGATGAAGTCACTGTGTGGCGAAACGTTTCCTCATTAAAGACACCCAAGTGTTGCATATGTGTCTAATTTATCAAGGTCAGGTAAATTTTCTAAGGCTCTTTTGGTACAAAATAATTAATTTTTACGTTAACATAAATGAAAAAAAGATATATTTAAACGTATTAAATTTTTTTTAGAAAGGACTTATTTTTAATTGAGTTCTTGCTACTTGACTAATTTTACATATTCGGCACGACATATATATACACTCTGTATTCTTATATTGTCTGTATTGTCTTGATAAAGGAGAGCGAAACGTTGCCACAATAAATGTCACATTAGTTGCACATGTGTCCTTTTACATAACAAACCTATAGAGGTTACAGAGCGTTTTGGGAATGGGAGATAGTCGGTTTTGATCCAAGGAAAGGGGAGGGTAGCTTTTATTCCTCTGATCAAGGCACCTCCTTGAGTAGAAGTAACGGAAGGGGTGAACATAAGGGTGGGAGAAGAGCAAAGGGAAAGAGGGAAGGGAGGGGAAGAGTGAAAGGAAGGAAAGAGGAAGGGAAAATAAGAGGAGAGGAAGGAACAAGTGATGTAGGGCTGGTGGCATAATGAGGAGGGGAACCATTTGAGAGTGTCAAGGGAGGCTGCCTCGACTAGGGCAGTAAGAATGGGAGTTAGGCTGGGTGGGGAGGATTGCTGAGGGAGTAATAATGAGGACTTGATTGAGTGGGGAGAATGTCCTGGGGAGTAAGAATAAGGGTTTGGAAAGGTAGGGAGGATGCCTGGGGGGGGATAAGAATGAGGGTTAGGTTGGGAAGGTAAGATGAAGCGGAAGGTTGACTTGGGGAGTAAGGCTGAAGGGTGAGCTGATGAGGGATGAGGAGGAGGAAGAATTGGGAGAAGGACGAGGAGGGGGGAAGGGTGTTAGGCGGGGAGGAACAGCAGGAGGTGAGAGGGGACCGCAGAGGCGTCAAAATACGTAATCACGTCCTCTGCGGGGTGTATATATGTCCGTGTGTGTGTGTGTCGTGACGCTGGTGTTGAAATGTTTGCTGGTGATTATGTTTGTGTGTGTGTGTGTGTGTGTGTGTGTGTGTGTGTGTGTGTGTGTGTGTGTGTGTGTGTGTGTGTGTGTGTGTGTGTGTGTGTGTGTGTGCGTGTGTGTGTGTGTGAATGTGTGTTGTGGGGGAGAGGGGTGTACTCTCCTACTTGTGGTTGCAGGGGTCTATTCATGGGCTATCTACCCAGCATTTTGAACGGATTAAAAATGAGTGTACTTAAGACCCTTCAAGGGAGGTTCCTTGATGCTGGTGAGGGGTTCTTGATCTACAGAATTGGATCTGTGCATAAGTTCCCTGAACCGAGCCTAAATGCTTCTACTACCCCTCCTCCCCACAGGCGCTGTATAATTCCTATGGGTTTAGCGCTCCACCAAGATAATAATAATAATAATAATAATAATAATAATAATAATAATAATAATAATATTATTATTATTATTATTATTATTATTATTATTATTATTATTATTATTATTATTATTATTATTAATGAGAAGACAATTACTAAGGAACCTCTTTGTATCTATCTATCTACTTGTGATCTACTTGTGTTGACTGAATTAGGACTGCATTAGTAATACTTCGTTGATATTTGTTTTATTTTTTAAACAATTATTTGTAAATCTTTGGATGGTTGCTACACATGCAACCTTCTCCTGGACTTCCTTCAAAACTCGCTCACAACTCTCTTAGCGAAGAAATGTTTGTTGCAATCCTCTCTGCATTGTTTCTTTCGCAATTTAAGATGATGGATGTCCTCTTGTTCTCCCAGATGAGAGTTCAAAAACTTCTTTTTTTTTTTTTTACCCTTCTGTTTCACATAGCCTCGCATGAACGGCTCCATTTTTTGGTGAAATGCTGTTCGGTTTTAAATGTTTGTTTATTTCCAATTTCGGCGATTAAACGTTCGTCTGTTTTTCAATCACTGCCTCGCTATTCTTTACTTCTCTCTTTGTATGTGATCGGCTTAGACTTTAAGTTTAGTTGACGTTTCATTTCTAAATGGATGCTGTACATCTCATGGCTCTCTTTACTATAACTCTGTATTTTTTTTTTTGTTTGCCATCATGTGTGCTGAGTTGTATAGGTTCCAGGCCCACTCATTCTTAAACTACGATTCCCTGCATCTCTCCTGAGTATCGCAGGACTATACTCAGGAGGGACCCATGTTATAGGAGGTAAGGATGATCCTCAGGAGGGACCCATGTTATAGGAGGTAAGGATGATCCTCAGGAGGGACCCATGTTACAGGAGGTAAGGATGATCCTCAGGAGGGACCCATGTTATAGGAGGTAAGGATGATTCTCAGGAGTAACCCATGTTTGCTGGGGAAAGGATGAATCTCAGGAGAAACCCATGTTAGAGGAGGTAAGGATGATTCTCAGGAGGAGCCCATGTTAGAGGAGATAAGGA
>NC_091316.1:12301429-12348929 GCF_038502225.1 Cherax quadricarinatus
GTATGCAATAATTTCGCAAAAATCATTCTGAACCTAAGGATAAAAACATATTTCATTTTGTTTGTTTAGTATTAAATTATTGTAAACGTATCTAAAATATATTTAGTTGGATTGGGCTAAAATAAACTGCACTTGTTATAATAAGGTTAGGTAAGTTTTTTAAGATTCTTTTGGTGCAAAATTCTGAATTTTACATTAACATTAATAAAAAAATATATCTTTAAACGTATAAGAGAAAATTTCAGAAAGGACTTAATTTTAAATGAGTTCTCGCTAATTGACCAGTTTTACCTATTAGGCACGACACAGGGAGAAGACTTGGGACTCATCCTCAATCCCTCCAAGTGTGAAATCATCACAGCGAACCAGGAAATAATCAATGCTGTGCGGAGAATCCTCCCAGAAGTCTCTACTACCACTCTATCCAATAGTACCCTCCTGGGAGCACCGCTGGGTCACCAGGCCATCAACACAGTCCTCAAGGACAAATTGACCTGATGAGAATGGAGGAGAGAATAAGCAATCTTGATGCCCATGATGCTCTGTATCTCCTCACAAGGTTCCTTACTATTCCAAGACTCACTTACTTCCTGAGGTGTGCACCCTCTTTTGACAACCCAACACTCGACGAATATGACGCACACCTGAGGTCAACCCTTAAGAAGGCACTGAACCTGTCACTAGAGGATCAGCAATGGGATCAGGTAACCCTCCCAGTGCGACTGGGAGGTATAGGGGTGCGCAAAGCAACGCATGTTGCTTTACCTGCTTTTCTGTCTTCGTGTTTGGCTTCCAGTGCATTAGTCAAGAAGATTGTTCCCGAACGCTTGAGAGACGTGGTAGGAGCTCATTCCCCAGGTTTACTGAAGAAGCGATTCGGTGGGACACCCTTACAGATTCCACCAGTAGACCAGCTATTCCCAAAGAACACAAACAGTCCCACTGGGACAAACCGATCATGGAAAAAATCGCCAACACAATGCTCTCCAATGCCTCAGCAAAGGACAAAGCTCGTCTCCTGGTAATGAAGGCACCATACTCAGGAGATTTCCTGTTAGCTGTTCCCAATTCCTCCTTGGGCACTCGACTAGACCCACAGGCCATTCGGATTGGTGTTGCTCTTCGCCTAGCCGCCCCCATCCTCACCGAACATAGGTGTATTTGCGGCAGGGCGACAGCTGATCAATTCGGACTTCATGGTCTCGTGTGTCACACAGCAGAAGGGAAGTATGCCAGGCATGAGGAGGTCAATGACATCATAAAGAGAAGCCTCGCCACAGCCCATTGCCCAGCTCAACGGGAACCCCAAGTGCAGAGGTCTGACGGAAGTCAAAAGCGTCCTGATGGAGCCACTATGCTACCTTGGAAGGATGGAAAGCAGATTGCCTGGGACTACACATGTGCCGCCACATTGGCAGACACCTACTTGCCATACTCCGTAGTGGAAGGGGGTGGAGCTGCCAGCCACAGGGAGACCCAGAAGATCCGCAAATATGAAGACCTTCCCTCTTGCTATAACTTCATCCCAATAGGGTCGTAGACCCTTGGAGCATGGGGCAAGTGTGCTCTAAAGTTCCTAATAGAGCTGGGTGAAAAGCTCATCATAGAAACCAAGGACCACAGGGAGACCAGCTTCCTCTTTCAGAGACTCAGTGTTGCAATCCAGAGAGGAAATGCCTGCAGCATTCTGGGCACGCGGCCCACCGCCGGGGAGCTGGACGAAGTATTCGAAATGTAGCTCTGAGTCACCTATGTTATTTTACTTTCTATCGTATTTTTGTGAATGTTTTGTCAATGTATTTTGTCTTTAAATAAAATATACATAAAATATAGGGGGTGGTAGGAGAAAATTCTCAAACAGCTTCATGGAGAACCTTGAGTTTTCCCTGAAGCAAGTTTATTCTTTTCTCTGAGGATGAGGGTCCCTATAACAATTCTAGAGGTGGTACCTCCCTAGGCTGGAGGCAGTGGAGATGTCATGTCTGAGGGCAATGTGTGGTGTGAATATAATGCAGAGAATTCGTAGTTTGGAAGTTAGGAGGAGGTGCGGGATTACCAAAACTGTTGTCCAGAGGGCTGAGGAAGGGTTGTTGAGGTGGTTCGGACATGTAGAGAGAATGGAGCGAAACAGAATGACTTCAAGAGTGTATCAGTCTGTAGTGGAAGGAAGGCGGGGTAGGGGTCGGCCTAGGAAGGGTTGGAGGGAGGGGGTAAAGGAGGTTTTGTGTGCGAGGGGCTTGGACTTCCAGCAGGCATGCGTGAGCGTGTTTGATAGGAGTGAATGGAGACAAATGGTTTTTAATACTTGACGTGCTGTTGGAGTGTGAGCAAAGTAACATTTATGAAGGGATTCAGGGAAACCGGCAGGCCGGACTTGAGTTCTGGAGATGGGAAGTACAGTGCCTGCACTCTGAAGGAGGGGTGTTAATGTTGCAGTTTTAAAAACTGTAGTGTAAAGCACCCTTCTGGCAAGACAGTGATGGAGTGAATGATGGTGAAAGTTTTTCTTTTTCGGGCCACCCTGCCTTGGTGGGAATCGGCCGGTGTGATAATAAATAAATATAAAATATATATATATATATATATATATATATATATATATATACATACATATATATATATATATATACATCTATATATATATATATATGTATATATATATATATATATATGTCGTGCCGAATAGGCAGAATTTGCGATCTTGGCTTAAATAGCAACGTTCATCTTGCCATATAGGACAAGTGAAAATTTGTGAAGGGAATAATTTTGCCAAAATCATTCTGAACCTAACGAAAAAAATATATTTCACTGTGTTTGTTTAGTATTAAATTACTGTAAACAAATCTAAAATATATTTAGTTGGGTTAGGCTAAAATAAATTGATCTTGTTATAATAAGGTTACGTAAGTTTTCTAAGATTCTTTTGGTGCAAAATTAAAAAATTTTACATTAACACTAATGAAAAAAGTATATCTTTAAACGTATAAGAGAAAATTTTAGAAAGGACTTAATTTTAAATGAGTTCTTGCTAATTGACCAGCTTTACATATTCGGCACGACATATATATATATATATATATATATATATATATATATATATATATATATATATATATATATATATATATATATATATATATATTATAATTATTATTATTTCCCAGGGAGCACTGTCTGTCACCCTGGTGAACAAAGAGACAGTTGCAGCATCACTAAGTCTTGTTTAAGTCTTCCTTTGCAGATCGTAATCATGAATTTTTATTAACAAAGCGCCAATCACACGCTATCACTTTTGCCATTCTCCATCTATTATGAATGTGGGAAATAACATTTGGACAATCAATTGATTGTGGGGTCTGGCGGAGGAGCTCAATAGACCAGCAGGGGACCACGCTGGGTCTTGCCAAATCTTATAAACCTTCACACCGCAGTTATTGTTCCTAAATATGGGGATAATAAAATATTTGGACAGTAATGTGTTCAAAATAAAGGCAATAATACATTCCGCTTTACATAAATGATAAAAATAATGCGTTAGGCAGGTAAAATGACACACATTTTGTAATTATGACTGTGGCAACGGTAGTGATGGGGGTCGCTCGCCATGATGGATGAGCTCAGGACTAGTGACTGATGACCACCAAATGTGGTTAATGTGGCGCTGATGTTTATGTACTCCACCTAAACTCTGGCTATAATGAAATAGGGGAGCCATAATCTGATATTCGACACTATAAATTACCCTTGGTGGCTCTGTCAACAAATAAATTTGGCATACTAACACCATTATCTTTCGTTAAAAGGCATATGTAACTAAAGGAGACCTTCATATCTCCTATATGATAAAGGCTTTTGCTTGTTTACCGCTTCCTGACCTCGTCTTCAACCATTATCTTTCTCAAACATAAAAACGTTTTCCTTGAAGCTTGGAATATTTTGGGTTGTTTATATTTAATTCTTCCATATTATT
Organism: Cherax quadricarinatus; assembly: GCF_038502225.1. Taxonomy (NCBI): domain Eukaryota; kingdom Metazoa; phylum Arthropoda; class Malacostraca; order Decapoda; family Parastacidae; genus Cherax; species Cherax quadricarinatus. Next base: position 12,305,400 of record NC_091316.1, read on the forward strand.
TCCCTGTTTAGAGCTTGAAAACTCAGGAGGCAGGTATGGAAGAGGATTCATGGTCCTACACTTGCCTTTACGGAAAATGGATACGGGGGACTCGAGCTCTTGCACTCGGCTTGTCAGGAGGCAGGTGTGAGGGACTCACACTCCTATACCCACCTCTCCAGAAGGCGAGTATTCTTTGTAAGTGCTCTTACGAGTGAAGACAATTACTTAGCTACCGCGTCGCTTGGATGAAATTACCTATTGGTGACAAGTAATAAGGAAATATACACGAGTTACTGAACAAGCTTTCGCTGGGACCTTCTCGGTGATTTAACAAGCTCTGCACTGAGCGAAACGTTGTCCCAATAAAAGCTAGTCGCAGCAACTTGTCATTGTTTTCAGACTGCTGGTTAATTAGCTTGAAAACCATGTGAGACGAATCGAAGAGCCTTGATTATTTCCAACAATGACTTCATTCCCCATTTGTTAAAGCATTTTTATAATGACTAAATGGTGCCTAGAAACAGACAATGAGTCTATAGGAAGGCTATATCATATGGTCGCAATAAATCCCAGTGTAGGGCGAAACAGCGTCTATTACAAGACTCTAATACATAAGTTTTACATTTTCAGTTTGTCGGCCAATCGCTGTTTACTACAATTAATAGCGATCAATACAGTGTTGCGAGTTGTGTGTTGAACACTAACTGACACTGGGAAAAACACGTATTAAACACTTAGGAGATTAATTAGAAGACGTTACACCCAGTGTTTTTTTTCCCAGCCCAGTGTGCGAAATGTCTAATAAATAACTTTGTTATTGCAGGTGTGTCTTTATTCCTCAATATATCAATAATGATACCACAAGTACTTGTAAAAAGATCTTCAAGTAGATGGACGAGTACCTCCATAAATCATTGTGGATTAAGTACGACAGGGCATAATTAGTTCATCAAAATTCTTTTTAAAATATCTGTGAAGACGCAGAAAGTGTATCCTCGCTCACGGAAATAATGAAAGCTAATTTGTAAAGCATATTTTTTTTATTATTATAAAAAATGCAATGCAGAGTCAGTTTTTATTTTAGATACTTTCGCTGAAGACAGAGCTTTATCAAATCTTCGCCTATATTTTTGAGGTTCCTGACAGGATTGAGTTTTGATAGATTTAATAAAGCTCAGTATTAGGTGAAACGCAGCCTAAAGACAATCGATTATTTATAGTATAATTGCGTTGCATGTGTGTCGATCTGAGAGGTGCAAGCAGTGTCCCACACTGTAAGTGCATTATGCAGGACTGACTCCATTATACTGCGTGCTACCACCTGTAATTTTAGTGTGTGTGGCACTGCTTACGCCTGGGAGGGAGGGCAGTCTAACCATAAGATGTTTGCCTATCTATAAACCCAGCATCTCATTCGGCGTAATTGTTGGGGATATTTGACCTTTCGTCTAAATTTGTTGACGAGGCAGATGGCAAGGAACGATTAAGGATATAGACTGTGGAACGTGGAAAATAGACTTTCATTAGATTTACTTGCTTTATAATTATGATATATATGTAATACGAGAGAGAACTGGTCACAACAGCGGCAAGTTGAAAATGTTTGTGTGAATTTGATAATGCTAGGAACTGATCATGTTCAAAGCTCTGAATAACTGCCAAACGGTTGTAGTGTTCCTTGAATAAAATTAGATAGAACAATCCAATGCAACCCATTAAACAGAGGGTGAAACTCGTGTTATTTACCCATGTATCACCTTAAACAACGAAGTTTATAATAGTTACCCATATATCACGTTCAGTACACTCAAGTTTACATTAGTTGCTCACACACTGAAATCTGTATTAGTTACACATCCATCATGTTACAGAGTGAAACCTTAGATTATCAATGTAATGTAGAGACCCACGATACTCCTGATGACCTTTTACAGTTCTTTTTTCTTCAAGGAAAGGATCGAGGCTAGGAAGACCCACCTTGATCCACCTTTTTTTTTTTTGTTGGAGAGAAGGGAGGGACATGATGCCTAATAGCATCGATGGTGGAGAGTCTTATAGAGTAAGAGAGTTGCAGACATACCATCGCCTAAGTTCCGAGAGAAGGAAAGAGAAATTGAGAGAGGGGATCGAAGTCACGCCGTTGTCCTTCTTACTTCTGAAGAGAGAGAGAGAGAGAGAGAGAGAGAGAGAGAGAGAGAGAGAGAGAGAGAGAGAGTAAGAAAGAAAGGCATCCCATCACCTTTAGTTTTGAAAAAAGGGGAAAGAGAGAGAAAACATCCTATTATCCCTATTTCCAAGGGAATGGAGAGGAAGAGGAGGAATTTACGGTATACTATCTCTTGTGTTCTGTGGGAAGGATAAGTAAGAGAAAGGGTTGATGGCATCCTATCAAATTCGTTCTAAAGTAAGAGAAAGCAGTTTCAAAGTAAAATAATCACCAACAAATAGCTAAAGATATTGAGAGAGAGATTAGAAGAGTCTTCTCCTCACCATCTTCCCGGATATTAAAAGAATTGACTATCTCCTACTCATCAAGCTGAGGGGGAGAAATCCAATTGCTCATTAATCATCTTTTTTGGATGATTAACTAAACTGTATTTCTAATGACATAGTTTCGTTCCTAATCACTCGTTTGATATTGATGACATATATATGAAAGGAGTGTGAACTTACCTATATACGCCTTACCTATATACAAATTGGTACTGAATGGCAGCAAAGAAAACACAGGTGCAGAGCAAAGGTTTATTTTGACAGTTTTATTAAATCAATGAACTGATAAAACTCTACACAGAGTAGCTTGATTTGCACTTATGTGTTTTTTTCATTACTTCAGTACATTTTATTATGGGTGAGATATGGAAGATTTTTCGTTTGTATGCTTAGCGTTCATAATTTTCAGTGAGGCTCCTGAGTATTTATAGCTCTGCAGTTAAGTTCCTCAGTTACCCTATTATGGAATCTTTGATTGATGCCGTTTCACCCATACAGTGGGCTTTATCAAGTCACATACGTCAGTAAAGAATTATTCCATAATACTGGATTTGTGGGTATCTCACACCATTACCTCTCCAGAACTGTCGGTGGTTAGTATGCAATTTGCTGATAAACAGAGTAACTTTGATATACCTTTGATGAGTTCCGAGACATATTATACTCCCAGAACCCGGCCTTGGACCAGGCTCATCCGGTGCTTTCCTGTCGCTACTGATAATAACACCACACATCAGATCAAGCCTGTATTAGACTACTTTTCACTCAAAGTTGACCTGAAGACGAACATCTTTGAGCGAAACGTCTAATAAAACTTTGTTCAACCTTTGTTTCAACCAGGATTCCCGATGATGGCAGATTGGAGACTGTGACGCCTCCTCCAGACTTTGTATTTACAATCGGTTCAGTCAAGGAGTAGTAGCTATGTCTTCAAAACTGATGGATTAACCACATCATCTTTACCTCTCCTCTGCTTCTGCATCTCCATATCTACAACCTCTGTATTTGACTGAAGACTGCTGTGTAGGTGAAACATTTCGGAATAAACATACTTTACTGCTGCACATGTGTCTTACTTCTCTACTTGTCGGTATTACATATACCATGGCTATACCCACAGTAGGGGATATAACAATATGCTCGTGACAGCTCTGCTGCTTTCCAACTTACGAAATCTTTAACCACACAGTAAATGAAGAACGTTTACGTTGAAAATGGTATAAAATGCTGACAAGTTGATGATTAAGACACTTGTGCAGCAGTTGGGTAACTTTGTGGAAACGTTTCACCTACAGAGTAGGCTTCTTCAGTCAAATACAGAGGCAGCAGGTGTGGTAGTGAAATGAAGATAATGTAATCAGTCCATCAACGTTGAAGAAATAGTATTTGAAGTGGTCAGTCCCTCATCTTGGAGAAAAGTTCAGCTCCCTGGTTATTTTGTGATATCACCTGTTTACTGTGATCTTATTGCACACACACACCCCTGCACACACATATATATATTATTGTAGCCACAGACGAGTAGTATTGAATTAATAACAACACTGCGACTATCCTAGGATTCGAACCCATGTCGTTTTGGCCTGCCTAATAGTGAGCGAAAATCACACATGGCACCCACACATTCGTATGTCCTCGGATCAAGGTAAAACACCTAGCTCTGCTGGGTGCTTGATTCTTGTAGGATTGTTTGGTTCTGTGGGTTAGAGCGTCATGTGTGATTTTCGCTCACCATGAGGCGGGCCAAAACAGCATGGATTCGAATCCTAGGCTAGTCGCAGTGTTGTTATTGATATGTATGTATACATGTATATATTATATGTATATGCAAAATCGCGAACAAGCGACACAAGATGCAAAACAACGGTGGGAGTTGTAAGTAAATGTTATGTATATTATATATAACAGTATGCATATTTATGTAATACTAAAGATTTATGTCGTTATTGCACTCAGACATAGATACAATATCTCACATGACGATTGATTCATCGTAATTATATTTTTGTCAGTGATTTACCAAACGTAAGAAACAAATAAAGAACATTAAATTGAAGACATCTGATCATGATGAAGCTCCTGTGAGATGATATTTAATCAGACGTGATACCATGTAAGTTTATTTTGTCCCAGAACAGACAATGTATACACCGTGAGCAGCTCTCAGCTCACAGAGGAAGGGATGAGCCTCTAAATCAGGGTCGCGTATTGGTCTTTCTCCTCTGCTTTCTATAATTCGGGGTTATAAAGACGAGCTTTGTTCCGTGCTTTTGTGGCCCCGGGGCCTCGGGCGAGGCTGATCCATGGGGCTTAGAACCAAGTTTTAGGGGAGAGCGAGACGAAGAGGAAGAAAGGCGAAAAACAAGGAAAAACGAGCAGTAAAGAATAATAGAAATAAAAGGGGGGCAGATAGCTGCTAAATTCCTCAAAGATATTTTTAACACGAACTAAGTATAAATTTTTATATGAAATATGTGGATAGAAAGTAGCACATTTTTCCTAGTTTCTGTCTCCGGAAGGGTGAAGCGTATAGGCAAAATTCCTTACAACTACCGTCCCTGTAGGCCTAGCATTAAAGAGGCGCCCGTTTGGTAGCCGACTGATGTGATTCGATCCCAGTGTAAATATATTAGAATAGTGAAGACGGAACATACCGAGTATTTATCTGCTTCTGTACGTAAAAATAGGTAATTATATAAAGCTGACACACACACGTATACATAAAATAAGACTCGTGTCTTCCCATGACACAAGAGGGAAGGAAAATCGAAAATTTTTGTTTATGAACAGAATAAAAATTACAAAATGATATGGAAGAAAGAAAACTTTGAAGTTTAATTTACATAAAAAAATAAAAAAAAGAAGAATACCGTGACTGTAACAATACACAAATAACCATTAACTAGTCAAACACCAACACACGAAGGTAAAGGAGCCACTGTGGATTATTTGTGTATTCATAACATAAACTGTATTAGCGAACTGTAAGTGGCCTTACACTACTACATAAACATTGTTCTTAGAAAGGATAGGAATCAGGTAAACTGGATCAAATTTTCTTCTAACGTACCCAGAATATCATTGAAGGAATATGTATTAAGGTGAGTTATCTCCATTGACATGGTGTAACGGATGGTGTCTGAGTTATACCATCAGTCAAGCTCAGCACAATTGAGACTTGCCAGTAACTGGATGGGCGATCACTTGGCCACAGCCTCGTCCGGGCTGTAGAACATTAATAACCTAAGAGTCAGGTAAGTTTTCTTTGTCATGAGAAATGGGAAAGTTTCTCCTGGCTCAGGTTTATGTCAACCGATGACCAAGCTCAGTGGAATTTTGTGGCATTTGACCCAGGTCTTCCATTGACTTACTGTCTCAATAATATATTAACACTCACATCATAACCTGTGGTATTGAAGTCCCTGACGTTCTGCACCGTAACTTAGTCACGAGAAACTGAGAGACAGTTCCTAGTCATATTAAAAAAATTAGCTATTATATCAACTCATCCAGATCTATTATCAGCATATGGAGGAAAGCTATTTTACAATTATAATATGAATGCTTTGATATATTAATATTTATAATTAGTCAGTAATACTCTTTATAATATATTGAATATGAAACGAGCGTTGATCAGTATATAACTTATATATTTAAAACTTTACCTAAAAGAAAAAAAATGGGATAATGGAGAAATAAGAAACAATAATGTTTACAAGAAAATATTTGATCTTCGATTCTGGTTTTACTAGGTACTCAGAAGTCACACAAAGGGGAAAGTTTTGAGCTAAAAAACTCCTAATGTGCCTCAGGCCTCGTATGTCAGGAGGTCCATGGAGGCCTGGCCAGCGCCTCCAACAATAACCAGAGAACAGGAGCCCACCATGCGGTAGAGCACTCGGAGAGTCAAGGCCTAATAAAGTGGCCGTAAAATACACAAAGCATTGGCCGTATTAAGAATCCTTGGCCAGCACGCCCATTGTGCTCTCCCAGACCACTAAAAGTCAGTCAGTTCTTCGAGCTTCCTACTGGAGTCGCAGCGGGAGGCAAGTGATGCACGCCGCTTCGTAATGGCCTCCAGCGGAAAATGGCATGTCTCACGATGCCCGAGGAAGGATGATGTCAATACTACTTGAACTTGTTTATCCCCGGATAGCTGACATCATTAGCAGCGCAGTGACATCATCGCACACGAGTATCGATCTTCGTATCGAAAGACGTTCATATTTACCGACGGCAAGGATGCTCCGGAGAGTGCTGGAGGCTTGCCACGAGGAGAAGTCTTGGAGCAGATCCTTGGCGTCGAGCACTCTGCAAATTCCCCAACCGGTTGTAGTGTTGCCGTCTGTTATGACTTCCGGCTGGTGTATGGAGAATGGGGATCCTCCACTGGTAGTCCGGGTAAGCAGGCAGCAATACAACTGCAGCCCGTCTGCATAATAAAAGACAGTACTCGTGAACGGAAGGGCTTCTCTAGCCACAAGTTTGTTTCTTTAGTTTCCTGCTTCTTTATCTCTCTCTCCCTCTCTTTCTCTATTACAGTAATTCACCTATGCTTGTGTACTCTACAATGCCGCAATTAATAACTCACAGGGTCAAATGTAATAACCCACGGGGTTAAGGGTACTAAATAAACCCACGGATTTGAGGGTAATAACCCACTGGGTTAACGGTAATAACCCACGGGGTAAACAGTAAAAACCCACGGGGTACACGGTAATAACCAACGGGGGTTAACAGTAATAACCAACGGGAGTTAACAGTAATGACCCAGAGATTAACGGTAATGACCCACGGGGTTAATGACAATGTTAATTACCCACTGGCTAAGCGATGAGCGTAAAATATATATTGTAAACTTGATTTTTGCTCTTGCTTTATATATTTGGCATAAAAGTAAAGTTCGGGGGAGTAACCTGCGCTCATACCAGACCTGAATGACGCATGTAAGAGTAATACCAGACCTGAATGACGCATGTAACAGTAATACCAGACCTGAATGACGCATGTAACAGTAATACCAGACCTGAATGACGCATGTAACAGTAATACCAGACCTGAATGACGCATGTAACAGTAATACCAGACCTGAATGACGCATGTAACAGTAATACCAGACCTGAATGACGCATGTAACAGTAATATCAGACCTGAATGACGCATGTAACAGTAATACCAGACCTGAATGACGCATGCAACAGTAATACCAAACCTGAATGACGCATGTAAGAGTAATACCAGACCTGAATGACGCATGTAAGAGTAATACCAGACCTGAATGACGCATGTAAGAGTAATACCAGACCTGAATGACGCATGTAACAGTAATACCAGACCTGAATGACGCATGTAAGAGTAATACCAGACCTGAATGACGCATGTAAGAGTAATACCAGACCTGAATGACGCATGTAAGAGTAATACCAGACCTGAATGACGCATGTAAGAGTAATACCAGACCTGAATGACGCATGTAAGAGTAATACCAGACCTGAATGACACATGTAAGAGTAATACCAGACCTGAATGACGCATGTAAGAGTAATACCAGACCTGAATGACGCATGTAAGAGTAATACCAGACCTGAATGACGCATGTAAGAGTAATACCAGACCTGAATGACGCATGTAAGAGTAATACCAGACCTGAATGACGCATGTAAGAGTAATACCAGACCTGAATGACACATGTAAGAGTAATACCAGACCTGAATGACGCATGTAAGAGTAATACCAGACCTGAATGACGCATGTAAGAGTAATACCAGACCTGAATGACACATGTAAGAGTAATACCAGACCTGAATGACGCATGTAAGAGTAATACCAGATCTGAATGACGCACGTAAGAGTAATACCAGACCTGAATGACGCATGTAAGAGTAATACCAGACCTGAATGACGCATGTAAGAGTAATACCAGACCTGAATGACACATGTAAGAGTAATACCAGACCTGAATGACGCATGAAAGAGTAATGCCAGACCTGAATGACGCAACGAACAGTAATATCAGACCTGAATAACGCATGTAAGAGTAATTCCAGACCTGAATGACGCATGTAAGAGTAATACCAGACCTGAATGACGCATGTAACAGTAATACCAGACCTGAATGAAGCATGTAAGAGTAATACCAGACCTGAATGACGCATGTAGGAGTAATACCAGACCTGAATGACGCATGTAACAGTAATTCCAGACCTGAATGACGCATGTAACAGTAATACCAGACCTGAATGATGCATGTAAGAGTAATACCAAACCTGAATGACGCATGTAAGAGTAATACCAGACCTGAATGACGCATGTAACAGTAATTCCAGACCTGAATGACGCATGTAACAATAATACCATACCTGAATGACGCATGTAAGAGTAATACCAGACCTGAATGACGCATGTAAGAGTAATACCAGACCTGAATGACGCATGTAAGAGTAATACCAGACCTTAATGACGCATGCAACAGTAATACCAGACCTGAATGACGCATGTAAGAGTAATACCAGATCTGAATGACGCATGTAAGAGTAATACCAGACCTGAATGACGCATGTAACAGTAATACCAGACCTGAATGACGCATGTAACAGTAATACCAGACCTGAATGACGCATGTAACAGTAATACCAGATCTGAATGACGCATGTAACAGTAATACCAGACCTGAATGACGCATGTAACAGTAATACCAGATCTGAATGACGCATGTAACAGTAATACCAGACTTGAATGACGCATGTAACAGTAATACCAAACCTGAATGACGCATGTAAGAGTAATACCAGACCTGAATGACGCATGTAAGAGTAATACCAGACCTGAATGACGCATGTAACAGTAATTCCAGACCTGAATGACGCATGTAACAGTAATACCAGACCTGAATGACGCATGTAAGAGTAATACCAAACCTGAATGACGCATGTAAGAGTAATACCAGACCTGAATGACGCATGTAACAGTAATTCCAGACCTGAATGACGCATGTAACAGTAATACCATACCTGAATGACGCATGTAAGAGTAATACCAGACCTGAATGACGCATGTAAGAGTAATACCAGACCTGAATGACGCATGTAAGAGTAATACCAGACCTTAATGACGCATGCAACAGTAATACCAGACCTGAATGACGCATGTAAGAGTAATACCAGATCTGAATGACGCATGTAAGAGTAATACCAGACCTGAATGACGCATGTAACAGTAATACCAGACCTGAATGACGCGTGTAACAGTAATTCCAGACCTGAATGACGCATGTAACAGTAATACCAGACCTGAATGACGCATGTAAGAGTAATACCAAACCTGAATGACGCATGTAAGAGTAATACCAGACCTGAATGACGCATGTAACAGTAATTCCAGACCTGAATGACGCATGTAACAGTAATACCATACCTGAATGACGCATGTAAGAGTAATACCAGACCTGAATGACGCATGTAAGAGTAATACCAGACCTGAATGACGCATGTAAGAGTAATACCAGACCTTAATGACGCATGCAACAGTAATACCAGACCTGAATGACGCATGTAAGAGTAATACCAGATCTGAATGACGCATGTAAGAGTAATACCAGACCTGAATGACGCATGTAACAGTAATACCAGACCTGAATGACGCGTGTAACAGTAATACCAGATCTGAATGACGCATGTAACAGTAATACCAGACCTGAATGACGCATGTAACAGTAATACCAGACCTGAATGACGCATGTAACAGTAATACCAGACTTGAATGACGCATGTAACAGTAATACCATATCTGAATGACGCATGTAACAGTAATACCAGACTTGAATGACGTATTTAACAGTAATACCATACCTGAATGACGCATGTAACAGTAATACCAGAAATGAAAGACGCATGCAACACTAATATCATAATTTAATATGACTTTTTTCTCTTGTCTCAAAAAAGCAAATTATTTGTTTTTGGAATTGCTAGTTGCATTCCATAAAATTATGTAATATTTTGCATTGCTTTAATATTTTCTTGTCAGTAACTTTTAAAGACTGATCTATCAAAAGGCAAAGATCACGCAGCATGAACATCTTGTGTACACTGTCTGATCATCGTTGTTTTCATCTCACTGGTAGAGTGAGGTTCATTACCTATTTCGGATGATTAAACATCTAGGTCAGAGGTTAAAATTATCATTACGGTAAAGATTACTAATCCGACCCCTGTCCGATACAGTGCGTTACCGCCTTGATATCTTCATAATTTATAATTTTTCATGTTTTTCTCTCTCTCTCTCTCTTTTTGAAGTTTTTCCAACAGCGTGCAACTGAGCAGGTGTGATTCCAGTTAAAGTACTAAGGCTAAAACTCTAGATCTAAGAAAAATGCTCACGCGTTTTGATCATTAATCTTCGGCCTTGTTCCGGGTGGGGTTGGGCGGTGGTCGTTGGAGAACAGTCGGGGTCCGGAGAACGTAAGTGCTGTCGGTCGGTATGGATGAGGAAGGGAGGTGGGGGTGGGGGTCAGTAAGTTTCAGTAAGCGTCGGCTAGGGTTGGAGAGGATTGTGTTGGTGATGGTTGTCCTGAGGGATGGTTGGGTATTGCTGCTGGTTGATGGGAGGCGGAGGTCAGCGTGTCAGTTAGGGCCGTTGTGATTGGAGGTATACCGTTTGGGAGAGGTCAGAGTGCATAGGTAAGAGGACGGAGGGGGTGGGGGAAGGAGTCATTGAAGGTTGGAGAATTCGGTAAGTAACAAAGATAGTGTAGTGAGTGACACTCGGAGGGTTGCTGGTGAGATGGGTTGAATTATTCGGAGTGTTGTAGGTTGTCAGTGTGGGTTAGAAAGTGTTGTTAAGGGTCAGCAACTGTCTTGTCGAGTTGGGTGGAAATGGGAAGGTGTGGATACAGATTAGTGAGGTTTATTTAGAATTCGGTGAGATGGGAGGAGGGTAATCGTGGGTCAGAAAGGGAACGTAAAAGGTGAATTGAGATCAGATTGGGCATTTACCGAGAGGGGCGAGAACTACCAACCCTATTAACCCCCTGAGGGGCCTTTCTGCCCTCCTCGTGCGCTGAGACAATCAAACTGGGAGGCTACGGTATACGAAGGAAAGAGGAGGAAGAGACGAGCAGATGTGTGTGTATATGTGAGTATGTGTGTGTGTGTGTGTGTGTGTGTGTGTGTGTGTGTGTGTGTGTGTGTGTGTGTGTGTGTGTGTGTGTGTGTGTGTGTGTGTGTGTGTGTATGTGTGTGTGTGTGTGTACTCACCTAGTTGAGGTTGCGGGGGTCGAGTCCGAGCTCCTGGCCCCGCCTCTTCACTGATCGCTACGAGGTCACTCTCCCTGAGCCGTGAGCTTTATCATACCTCTGCTTAAAGCTATGTATGGATCCTGCCTCCACTACATCGCTTCCCAAACTATTCCACTTACTGACTACTCTGTGGCTGAAGAAATACTTCCTAACATCCCTGTGATTCATCTGTGTCTTCAGCTTCCAACTGTGTCCCCTTGTTACTGTGTCCAATCTCTGGAACATCCTGTCTTTGTCCACCTTGTCAATTCCTCTCAGTATTTTGTATGTCGTTATCATGTCCCCCCTATCTCTCCTGTCCTCCAGTGTCGTCAGGTTGATTTCCCTTAACCTCTCCTCCTAGGACATACCTCTTAGCTCTGGGACTAGTCTTGTTGCAAACCTTTGCACTTTCTCTAGTTTCTTTACGTGCTTGGCTAGGTGTGGGTTCCAAACTGGTGCCGCATACTCCAATGTGGGCCTAACGTACACGGTGTACAGGGTCCTGTGTGTGTACTCACCTAGTTGAGGTTGCGGGGGTCGAGTCCGAGCTCCTGGCCTGGTGTGTGTGTGTGTGTGTGTGTGTGTGTGTGTGTGTGTGTGTGTGTGTGTGTGTGTGTGTGTGTGTGTGTGTGTGTGTGTGTGTGTGTGTGTGTTGACGGTGTTGAAAGGAAAGAAAAAGCAGCGAGCAAGTGGGTGAATAAGAAAGGGAGCGTTACATAGCTAGAAGACAGGATGGAAAAATCAGAATTTGGTTGCAGGTCAAATTATAAGAATGCATACATAAATAGTTTAAATAGAAAATACATCTAAAAATGGACCGCAGAAATCTTTAAATAAATGAAGTAAAACTACTACAGAGCAATAAAAGAGAAAGAAGACGTAAGAGGCGAAGAAACAGGGTAGGAAGAAAATAAATACCAAGTATGATCAAAACTGTCCGACGTGTTCTCTGCCATCAGCAGTGCGCAAGAGAAACTTTGTAGATGAGGATGAGGAAGGCTGACAAAAAGTAAGCATGACCTACTGTTTCCACTAGCGGGCCCTTGCCCACATGAGACACTGTCGTCTCTCTACATGTTCTACAACTACGTTACTAAACTTATGGCTCATCACAAAAGCATGATCTAGGGGGCATCACCCACATGTGGTACTGTCTTCAACTGCTGCACTCCTCCTCTTCTTCCAATGGCACCAATATATAAGGTGTTATCATGAAGCATGCTCAGGTGAAAATTCTCTCACTGAAGATACCTAGGTGTTGTACATGTTTCTTATTTATTAATTTCTGCATATCAGGTGCGAAATTCTTCTGAGGTGATATATTGAAAAAGCTACGTAACGGCTCACTAAGACTATCTTGAATTCTTTACGAGCCCTTGCATACAGTTCGTCGGTACCCAATGGACTTTTTTCTTTAATCGAATTAATTCATAATTGTTTCTAGTGGCTGTTTTACGTAATTTTTGTTCCTCAAGTGGTGTGGGCTGGGTATTGTGTCTCGTTTAGGGTGGGAAAAGTCTGGCGAGAACGTCTGAAATCATAAAATTGCCGGAATTCTGCGTGATAGTATTGGTAGCTGCAATAAGAGTAAATTGTAAACAGCACCTGTTGTGCTACTCAGTTTTTTGCTTTGATGGCTAATTTGGCCTTTATGAGGTTCATGGGAGAATTTCGGTGTATAGCGCAAGCGTTGCTTAAATTTTCTCTCTTTGACATCCATACGTGGGTGTCTTGATGGGTTATTCCAGGCTTCGATAAGTCTTTCCCAGGTTTAGTTTGTCACACTCCTCACAGGGGATCGTGAAGATGCCAGCATTACATTTATCGTGTTGTGACTTTCAGACATTTTGGCTGAAATAAAATTCTAATCGTCCCAAAGCTGTGAAATAATTGAATGTGGCATCTGGCTGTCAAACACCGGCTTTCCAAATAAGTTTGACAAAAAGCATATGAAGAGAGACAAATTGTGTATACAAAATAAAGGGACGGAAAGTGCAGTTTTAGGAAATTGTATCTAAAACAAAGTTTCACCAGTACAACAGGCTTTTCTGAGGAGAATGATTGAGTTTGATGGTTGGCCTGGGCGGTATGAGTTGCTCAATGGCTGTATTGCCAAGCCTCTGGCAATAGAATTTGATGCACTTCATAATTCAGTTAGCCAGTACCTTTGAGTTATAATGGGGAACGTGCAACATTTCTTTATCATGTGAACACTCCAACATAAATCTTGTTTTTTTCCACAGATTAAGTGTAGGAAACTGTGATGCTTCAAAGAGAAAATTACTAACATAATTGTGTAATAACCAGGGCATCCCTGAGTAAGACGTGAATTGTTAGACAATTCAGATATGTAGTTTTTCCAAGATCACATACATCTAGAGGTGTATATCTCAGTGTACATAATCTTAGAGATTATTTTAATACCAATTTCACAGCCTAAAGGATTTTCATATATTCCATCCAACTCTAATAACCCCTCTTATAGTCGACAGGAATTAAACACAATAAAGCAACCAGTGAATCCATATTGAGCAAAAAAATATTAGGAGGTCGTGTGAACTGGTAAATTTTAGGTGATAATCTCTGGCTGTACTTCCATCTCTCCGTCCTTCCCTCCTGCTCCTTCCTGCTGTGGGTCATAAAGCCAAAGGGGGTAAATCCATATAGGGCAGTGAGGGAGCCCCAGGGGGCGAGCACTAACCTCCCGGGGGGCTGCGACCCCTAAATCTTTATACACTCTTAACAGCAACTCCCTCCCTAGAAAGTTTATATATATATATATATATGTATATATATATATATATATATATATATATATATATATATATATATATATATATATATATATATATATATATATATATATATATATATAATATGGAATTGGAATAATATTTAAGTAAATACTGATAAGAATAACTTCCAAGTTTGAACTTTCCAGACCCAAGTTTCAAATCTACAGATCAAGTTCAAACTCTTCGCTCTGCTTACTGTATCTAGGTTTCATTAATACACAAGCTTGTTCTTCCTGTATAGTTCTGTTGTGTGTCAGCAGCTGCGAGGTTTTTCCTACACCTCGATGGTATCTAAAGCTCTTGCTCCTCTAAGGATTAGCTTTTATCAGCAACTTTAAATAACTTCGTGGCTTTGTGGTCTACAGTTCCCCCTCGAGGTGTTGGTAACGACGAGAGGATCGCAGGGGCACACGAAGGTGTTGACAACGGTAGGAGGAGCACATGACTTTTTTTCCCATCCCCCTTTTCCTAAGGTTTTGGCATCGGTGGCAGGAACACGAAGACCCGTTTACCAACCCCCTCCCTACGCATCCCCTGAAGTGTTGACAACAATGACAGGACCGCAAGGGCACCAAGCGGTGTTGAGAACGGTGGCAGTAACACAGACCACCCCCTCCTTCACCTTTTCCTGAGGTCCTGACAACGACGGCAGGATCACAGGGGGCCCCTTACAGGTCCTGGCAACGGTGGCAGGGGTGAGAGGGCTCATAGTCACGTCCCGGACATGTTGGAAGCTATTTGAGCACACACTGAAACGACACCGAAGACGCTATAATGGCGGAAGTGATCTAGAGAGAAGGGTGGTCCAAGGGAAGGGAGGCAGACTGCTTCTACTACTCTCTCTCTCTCCTCTTAAGACTCAGGTTCTTCCCCCTTCCATCTTATTCTTGTTTTCTCTATTATTTTTCCTAATTTTATTTATATTTTTTTCTTTTTCTTCTCGTATTGCTTCTTTGTCTCCCTTTTCCTTCCGCTTTCATTTTATTATTATTATTATTATTATTATTATTATTATTATTATTATTATTATTATTATTATTATTATTATTATTATTATTATTATTATTATTATTATTATTATGTAGTTTAAACTTGGTGCTGCTCTTTTTTACTAACTCTAGTTTCAGTTCCGTTATTTTTGTGTTCTTCTTACTCTAGTTTTTCTAGTACCAGTTGTTTCCTTTGTGTCCTCGCTGTCTTGCCCTTCGTCTCACCTCTACATTCCCTGAAAATTACGGTTCATGAGTTCTTCCATTCTGGGTTGTGTAGGAGAGGAGCGTAACGAGAAGAGATGGTCACCATCCAAATTCTGACTCCTGCTATTATTTAGCATGTCTGTGAGTTTCTTTGTGTGTGTGTGTGGAGGGTGTATATTTCCACGCATTTAGCCTGTTTGTGTGTGTTTTTTTTCCTGTTGTTTCGTGTGCGTAGGTATGGGCATAGAAACAAGTGTGTACCAAAGACTCGGAACAATAGCCTTCGCTGAGAGATCGGAAGAAAGGTTAGTGATGACAGAGAAAGAGTGAGTCTGGAAATTCTGTGACGCCATACGAAAGAAAACTGGGAAAAATTGCATATGCAAAACAGCGATTTTTTTTATATTATTATTCAACATATACGGTATAATGTAGCCAAAACTAAACGAGGAGTTACTGGCTACAGTTCACAGGGTAAGGAGGAATACAGAACATTATGATATCCTGAGATCGGCTCTCAGGTTTCTTTGGGTTTCTGACCGCAGTTCAGTCAGGGAAGAGAAGCTAGTACTGGCAACAGTATTTAAAACATATTTTGCAGAACAAGGTTTTGATGGGCTGACGTTTAGTTCAGTGTAGAACTTAAAGTCAAAGCTTGATAAAGTTTTACACAGAGCGAAACTTTGTCTATATTAAAACCTGCTCTGCAATGTGCTTGTTAGTGTGTGTGTGTGTGTGTGTGTGTGTGTGTGTGTGTGTGTGTGTGTGTGTGTGTGTGTGTGTGTGTGTGTGTGTGTGTGTGTCTGCCTGTCTGCCTGTCTGCCTGTCTGCCTGTCTGTGTCTGCGTCTAATTGTAGTTGCAGAGGTCGAATCATAGCTCCTGGCCCCGTCTCTTCACTGGTCGCAGACACACACACACACACACACACTGCGTGTGTGTATGTGTGTGTTTACTTCGGTGCTGTTCTCAATTACAGTGTTAGTGAAAATGCTGAAGGCCTCAAAACCGCAGCTGTGCTGAACATCAGTGGCTACAGAGACAGAGCGCCACATTCCCTTAACCAGATCAGCCCCGACTCCTCTGTCTCTCGCATTCGTTTTTTGCTATATCTGGTACCCACTACAACGTTATGTGTGTACACAAATAACTAGCGCATAGCAGAGACTTATGACGTCCTCATAAGTTTATTTATCCTATGTGCGGGTTATTTGTGTATTATACCAGTCACGCTATAGTGCCTCTTTGTTCGTTGTGTGTGTACGCTATTCCCTCGATGTGCACTTCGTGTCTGTGTCTACAGCACTACCTCTGTGTACACCATCTCTGTGTGTACAACGTCTGTGTGTACACTGCTCCCTCTGTGTCTGAGCGTCTGTGTGCACAAATAATTAATACAATAATAAATATTTTTTTACGAAAAGATACTGAGTGCAAATGATAATGGCTGGTAAGCAAACAGTGTACCTGCCATATAATAAGACCCGTGGCTAAGTTGACAATGTTGACTATGTGCCCTTGGTTCGATCCCAGCGTAGGTGGAGACATTGGGCATGTTTCTTTACACCTGCTGTCCTTGTCCACCTAACAGTAAGTAGGTAACCAGGTGTTAGTCGACTGGTATAGGTCGCATCCTGGGGGGTGGTAGTAAACCCTAGACAGGGCTGGGCTTTGATATGAGCTGAGGTAGGATAACAGCGCTTAACCTGCGAACAAAAAGAGTACAGGAGTTTTGGTTTGAACAATAATAAGAACCTGCTATCGTGGAGATCGAAACATTGCCACAATAAAGTGTCACATTAGTTGTATCTGTGTTCATTTAACATACATTTTTGTCGGTAATTCTGCCATTATTACTAATCCATAGATGACAAATATATGTTCTTTTCGACGTTACTCTCCGTCCTGGGCGGATTCTTGACCTTAACTTGATGCAGGACGGATAGGCACGAAGTTAGTTTTTTCTTCATTCATAAATCGTACTTTTATGGTGATTTTCAAAACAATTTGACTATTCTTCTTCCCTAGAGGGCATAACTTTCATATTATAATAACGTTTTCCTCGCTGCGCGAAACGTGGCCAGAGAATCTGGAATTCATCCTCAAACGGTTCTTTTCGCCACACTGTTCGTTAAGAAAAAAATCACCATTACAAGAATATGTATATGCCAGTCAGTTTTCATTATCATTATTTCATTCAACACACCAAGAAAATAATTGAAAGTAGCAATATTTAAACCCAGGAACATATTTCGTTTAATGGAAATACCTATTAATCATTTCTGCATTCTGATTTTACGAACAGGTCTTGTTGTCCCGCTACAGTTTACATGCATCAATATGATGTTTATTTGCATCGCAAAACTGCATTGTAAGATGAGAGGTAAACAACATATACGAAAGACGAAGAGAAAGAAACAAAATAATTGCAAAAAAATTACCAGTACCAAAGGAAGAGGGTAAATCCTTTTTTTTTTTTTTCAAGAGAAGAAAATGTAAGACAAAGAAAACGGGGTAGAAGAGGAATAGTTTTTCAGGCAACATGTTCTTCTCTTGAGACTTTATCTCTATTGAGCAACACTGCAAGAAATTATGATTATAGTTCAATATGTTGTGCAAACTCACGTTGCAGTCTTGCTTAAGTGCCGCAGGTGTGTACGATCATGTTGCAGTCTTGCTTAAGTGCCGCAGGTGTGTAGGATCATGTTGCAGTCTTGCTTAAGTGCCGGAGGTGTGTAGGATCATGTTGCAGTCTTGCTTAAGTGCCGCAGGTGTGTAGGATCATGTTGCAGTCTTGGTTAAGTGCCGGAGGTGTGTAGGATCATGTTGCAGTCTTGGTTAAGTGCCGGAGGTGTGTAGGATCATGTTGCAGTCTTCCTCAAGTGCCGCAGGTGTGTAGGATCATGTTGCAGTCTTGGTTAAGTGCCGGAGGTGTGTAGGATCATGTTGCAGTCTTCCTCAAGTGCCGCAGGTGTGTAGGATCATGTTGCAGTCTTGATCAAGTGCCGCAGGTGTGCACGATCATATTACAGTCTTGCTTAAGTACCGTAGGTGTGTACGATCATGATGCAGTCTTGATCAAGTGCCGCAGGTGTGTACGATCATGTTGCAGTCTTGATCAAGTACCGCCGGAGGTGTGTACGATCATGTTGCAGTCTTGATCAAGTGCCGGAGGCGTGTAGGATCATGTTGCAGTCTTGATCAAGTGCCGGAGGTGTGTACGATCATGTTGCAGTCTTGATCAAGTGCTGGAGGTGTGTACGATCATGTTGCAGTCTTGATCAAGTGCCGGAGGTGTGTACGATCATGTTGCAGTCTTGATCAAGTGCCGGAGGCGTGTAGGATCATGTTGCAGTCTTGATCAAGTACCGCCGGAGGTGTGTACGATCATGATGCAGTCTTGATCAAGTGCCGGAGGTGTGTACGATCATGTTGCAGTCTTGATCAAGTACCGCCGGAGGTGTGTACGATCATGTTGCAGTCTTGATCAAGTGCCGGAGGTGTGTACGATCATGTTGCAGTCTTGATCAAGTGCCGGAGGTGTGTACGATCATGTTGCAGTCTTGATCAAGTGCCGGAGGCGTGTAGGATCATGTTGCAGTCTTGATCAAGTGCTGGAAGTGTGTACGATCATGTTGCAGTCTTGATCAAGTGCCGGAGGCGTGTAGGATCATGTTGCAGTCTTGATCAAGTGCTGGAGGCATCACTCAGATAACCGAACCTATGAGTAAGGTTTGATTATCACATCTTCGAAGCTGTTTTCTTACTACCTGAAAGACCTTGTCTGTGAGGAATCTAAACGAGTTAACGCTGCGAGACATCTTTTCCTCTTATGATTGTAAACCATCACTCTGGACGCAAGGCAAACCACTGGCAGACTGTGCAAAGCACCCCTAATGAAAAGCAGGGTTGTCATATAAGTACACTGAGAGACAGGACAATAAGTGAAAGGGATCCCAGACTATTTAATAGCCTTCAATCATACATAAAGAGCATTACCAAAAGACTCCTTGCTGTCTTCAAGAGAGACCTGGAAAGGTTCCTGTGACTCGTTGTGACTCTTAGTTGGACTACGTGCTGTCATCAGTAACAACTTGGTTAAAGGCCTAATCCACCAGGAGGCCAGGTCTGAGACCGGGCCACGGGGGAGGGGGGTCGTTGACCCTCGGAACACTCTTCAGGTAGACTCCAGGTAGATAGACTTCTCTGTACACTTGGAAAAGAAACTCTTCCTTATTTTTTAGAGTATAATGAAGGCTTATATGAGTTTTAACTAAGGACTAAATATGTTGTTGGCCGATAATGTTTTTCATTAGACTCTAAACCCGTGTGGGTCATAAAACTCAAGGAGTGGTGAATAAAAAGTCACAATACCGTGGTTGGAGCAACATGTGTCTAATTCATCAGGTATATTGAAAACCATAATCATTATTTAACAAAACGAGAGTAAATACGAACATAAATTAAAAATCTTATCAGTGGCCGCTTATTCCGTTAATTTTTTTTTTTTTTTTTACATTTTCAGAACTCTAAATCAGGACTACGTTTACGAAACTTCAGCTAAATTTTACCCCCAAAAAATAAACAGGACATTTTTCTTTCGAAAAACAAGTAATGTATTTGCCAAATATATCTTCATATGATTTACTGTAAGTGTAGCATTTTTTCTCTTACCTTTTAATGCAAACAGATTCTTGTTTAAATGTTTCTATGTTGCTGTGAAAGTTGAATAATTCTGCTAGCAAAATTTCTTCCAGGTATACAAACTTTTTGTAAATATTGATCGAGCCAGTCTATGGCAAAGCTGTAAGAAAGTCGTTTAATAAAATAAATGACTCTTGGAAAGAAGCTGAAGAGTAAGAATATATTTTTGTGTCGTTTGAGCAACACCAGAAGCCTTTGAACCAGCACGAGAAGCCTTTGAACTAACGCGAGAAGCTTTGAACTAATAAGAGATGCTTTGAACTAACACGAGAAACCTTTGGACCAACATGAGAAGCCTTTGAAGCAACACGAGAAGCCTCTGAGCCAACAGAAGATTTTGAACCAACACGTTACGTTTTTGAACCATCATTAGAAACCTTTGAACCAATACGAATAACCTCTAGAACAACATGAGAAGCCTTGGAAGCAACACGAGAAGTCTTTAAGATAACAGAAACCTTTCAACTAACACGTGAAGCTTTTAAACCAACATCAGAAGCCTTTGGACCAACACGGGAAGCCTTTGGACCAAAACGAGAAGCCTTTGGACCATTTCGAAAAGCCTTTGAACCACCACAAGAAGCTTTTGGACCAACACAAGAAGCTTTTGGACCAACACAAGAAGCTTTTGGACCAACACAAGAAGCTTGTGGACCAACACAAGAAGCCTCTGAACCAACACAAGAAGCCTTCGGGCCCTCACGGGAAGCCATTGTTAGGACATTCTTTACTGGATGACGGTGGTAGCGCAAGATACCATCAGCGGACAGCGTCCAGTATTTGTCACTGTCACGGGAGGCTCGTTCGTCACACGTCACCAGCGTCACCCAAAACAAATGAGCAGTGAGACACGACGGGCGATGTCAATAAATGGAATATTCAGACTTTACTAGATTTTCTGAACTCTCTGTCACATTCTAGATAAGACGTAAAGATCTTGACTCTGGTTCTGGTAAAGGCTCTGTGGACTTGTATGAAAAGAAGTGTACATATGAATTATAATCACACACACAACAGCGAAGAAATGAGGCCAGGAGCTGTGAATCTTCCCTTGCAGCAACAAATAAGTGAGTACACACACACACACACACACGCACGCGCGCGCGCGCGATAAAACAAGCCTAGTGTCTAATCGACATGTGCCTAGGACAAAATGGTAACTAACTAACACACACACACACACACACACACACACACACACACACACACACACACACACACACACACACACATACACACACACCTGTGTCATTGACGTGTATAGTATGCAAAATTATGGAGAAGATTATCAGGAGGAGAGTGGTGGAGCACCTGGAACGGAACAAGAGTATAAATGCCAACCAGCACGGATTCACGGAAGGCAAATCCTGTGTCACAAACCTTCTGGAGTTTTATGATAAAATAACAGAAGTAAGACACGAGAGAGAGGGGTGGGTTGATTGCATCTTCTTGGACTGCAAGAAGGCCTTTGACACAGTTCCTCACAAGAGATTAGTGCAGAAGCTAGAGCATCAGGCGCATATAACAGGAAGGGCACTGCATTGGATCAGAGAATACCTGACAGGGAGGCAACAACGAGTCATGGTACGTAATGATGTATCACAGTGGGCACCTGTGACGAGCGGGGTCCCACAGGGGTCGGTCCTAGGACCAGTGCTATTTTTGGTATATGTGAACGACATGATGGAAGGGTTAGACTCAGAAGTGTCCCTGTTTGCAGATGATGTGAAGTTAATGAGGAGAATTAAATCTGATGAGGACCAGGCAGGACTTCAAAGAGACCTGGACAGACTGGACACCTGGTCCAGCAAATGGCTTCTCGAATTTAATCCTGCCAAATGCAAAGTCATGAAGATAGGGGAAGGGCACAGAAGACCACAGACAGAGTATAGGCTAGGTGGCCAAAGACTGCAAACCTCACTCAAGGAGAAAGATCTTGGGGTGAGTATAACACCGAGCATGTCTCCGGAAGCACACATCAATCAGATAACTGCTGCAGCATATGGGCGCCTGGCAAACCTGAGAACAGCATTCCGATACCTAAGTAAGGAATCGTTCAAGACACTGTACACCGTGTATGTCAGGCCCATACTGGAGTATGCAGCACCTGTTTGGAACCCGCACTTGATAAAGCACGTCAAGAAACTAGAGAAAGTACAAAGGTTTGCGACAAGGTTAGTTCCAGAGCTAAGTGGAATGTCCTATGAAGAAAGATTAAGGGAAATCGGCCTGACGACACTGGAGGACAGGAGGGTCAGGGGAGACATGATAACGACATATAAAATACTGCGTGGAATAGACAAGGTGGACAAAGACAGGATGTTCCAGGGAGGGGACACAGAAACAAGAGGCCACAATTGGAAGTTGAAGACACAAATGAGTCAGAGAGATATTAGGAAGTATTTCTTCAGTCATAGAGTTGTAAGGCAGTGGAATAGCCTAGAAAATGACGTAGTGGAGGCAGGAACCATACACAGTTTTAAGACGAGGTTTGATAAATCTCATGGCGCGGGGAGAGAGAGGGCCCAGTAGCAACCGGTGAAGAGGCGGGGCCAGGAGCTAAGACTCGACCCCTGCAACCACAAATAGGTGAGTACAAATAGGTGAGTACACGGGCGTGCGCGCTCGCACGTATTATCGAAAAGTGCCTTTGACAACCAGTAACTAACGCAACAGAGAAATTATTTAATATTTAACCTTCCTGTGTTATTCAAATCCCATTGTGCAATAAACATACCCTTATATATTGAACATAGTCACACGTATGTATATACGTGTGAACAATTTGAACACTGTTTGGATTTCATGCATATCTGCAGTAACACTCGGATATGAATCCTGAATGAGCATTCCCAGGCTCACTGTCACCTCACCTTCAGCATTTAACTCAACATACAACAAATATTAAACGTTACTGGCAGTGTCGGCCCTGCACATCAAGCATTTCGAGGCCAGTTATAACCCAACAAGAAACACAGTGGATGGTAATCCTCCCTCTACGGTATCAGAGTGGATGGTGATCTACGCATCCACAGTACACATGTTAGCTAGTGATTAACCCAGCTACACTCTCACCCACCTACAGTATTTCTTTTTTTTATTTTAAATTGTATTAGATAATAAAACGTCGCGTAAGAATTACTTCGTGGGTGTTGGCGCTGTCCAGCCAGCCGCCGGAGTCCAATTACGTTCCTGGTTGTAATTAATGTTGGGCAGGCGACCTGGGCAGCCTCATAACACAGATATTATCTTCAGCACAATTGTTGTCTTCCCACTCCTTCACCAGCACCCCCAGCCAGGCCTCTGGCTTTCCCAGCTCTTACACCAGCATCCAATTCTTCCTCTGTCCTGGACAGCACTCCATTCTTCCTTTGTTCTGGCCAGCACCCTATCCCTCTCTTGTTCTGGTTAGCACCCCACCCATCCCTTCCTTGTTCTGGTCAGCACCCCACCCATCCCTTCCTTGTTCTGGTCAGCACCCCGCCCATCCCTACCTTGTTTAGGCCAGCACTCCATCCCTCCCTTGTCTTCTCCAGTATCCCATCCCTTCCATCCCCCTCCAGTAGGCCATCTCTCCCTAATCCTTCCCAGAACTTTTCCAGGGCCTCATCCCTCCGCATCGCTAAAAGAATTAATAAGAATTTTATGTTTAAATCTAATACTTCCATATTTGTGTTTGTGTTGATATAAACACATCCTAGATAAACACATGCAAAGCAACATTAATTTGTTGCCTAAACATTCCTAGAATTGCTAGCTGGAACAGTATCATATTGTTTTATGATTATTAACTTAGATAAGGTAAAAAATACTCATATTACCTATTGATTATAAATTATTTGGTCCGATGCTAAATTTCTGTTTAAAAATGTTTCATCTCTAGACTTCCTTAAATATGTTGCTAAAATCATAGGTTCTGACAAGACTGTTGAATTAATTAAATTATACAAGGAAGGCCAGTTCTCGTGTTTAACATTAAATACTTTACTTAAAAGGTTGGAAAACGTGTGGGAAATTTCTCTCCTGCGTGTTGACCAATTTTCATAAATTTTCGTTCCAAACTTTCGAGCAAAATTAAAAAAACAAAAAGCATATTGTTTGTTACAGATATATGGGTAATATATTGTTTTTGACCTTTAGCTTCCTATATAAATGTGCTCTTTCAACTTTAAACAATAATTTCCCTCTTCTAAATGTCTCTTTATGTTGCTACTGGTAAAAAAAAAGGTGTACTATAAACAAAAGTTTCTTCAGGTGCATTTCATCATATTGTTAAAAAAAGGCTATTTTTAAAGTTAGCTGTTATTTTAAGCAATAGTTCCTCCACAATAAAAGAGGATATCCCAGAGTTATTTTTGTGGCGTGACTAATCAGAATTGCGGGGCAGGGAATGCTAAGATTATTACAATCTCTTATTCTGGTAGTCTGGACACCATTGTGGTCATATCTGGTTCATCGCCACTCGATCAGATTACACGAATTGATGAATAGAGCGGATGTAGGCGTGCGGCTGGGCTTATGGGAGGGGTGGACGCTTGTTTATTGGGAAAGGTGAATGCCTGTGTAGGAAGGATGGACGAATTTGTAGTGGTGGACATGTGTGGTGGTAGGATGGGATTATTTTGTAGTAGGAGGGGAGACTATTTTCTAGTGGTTGGGGGTCTTTGTATTGGGACTGGTGGGAGATTTTGTAGGAGTGGTTTCTTGTGTAGTGGCAGGAGCAGGCGTTTGCACAGTGGGAGCGATGGGGATTTGCGTAGCTGGATAAGTGAAAGAGTTTTGTATTGCTTGCTGCCTTTTGGTGAATCCAGTCCTACGACTTATAATAAAACACAGATTTGGACGAGGAAAAAGAATTAAATTAGTATATTCTTTATATATATGAAAACACCAGTGTATGTCATATGTTTGTGGACCACAACACCATATACAGACACAGTTCCCAAATTACGAAATTCTCAGATAAATTCCTTTCGAGGAGCTCAGTTAAAACTGACGCGAAATTCAACATTCTTGATCGGTTTGTTAACATTCAGTCATCTGGTAATTTATTTGTGATTTCTAATGCTTTCTTCACTTGCATAAATGTTGTCTGTCTCCCCTTCCTTTCTTCGTTTGTTCCCCTTCCTCAATACCCTTACGTTGATTTTTTTACATTAAATTCTTACTGTCGACAACAAAAACAATAACAACAGCAAAAAAGAGTTAGCAGTGTCATTTATCTGGATTTCAGTAACGCCTTTGATAAGGTTCCACACAATAAGCTGATACAAAAGGAGTTAAATGTAGAATTATAGAAGTTCTTGCTCTTTTTATTGATTTATGGTTATTAAATCAGGCAAAAAAAAAATCAGAATAGACGATTGGTCACACGTGGAGTTAGAGCTTTACTGGGTTTTTAGTCGGTGAAAAGAAGGATGAATGATATATTTTATGGTTCTTAGTTATTCTTAGCTGACAGTGAACCTCTGAGGTGTCTTGACTGACAGTCCAGCAGGCGCCACTCTGTGTTACCTATGCTGGGAATGGTTACATATGCCGAAAATCTGATAAGAGAGTGTGTCGCAGGTTATGGTATTAAATAAAGAAGATTTTTCGTCCGCCAGACACTTGTCAGTTCATACAAAAACAAATAATACAAGAGGTTATGTAGTGGTTGATGCGAGGTCAGTGAGGTGTGGACAGGTAAGGTTCACCAAGTTGATAAGGCTCAGGTGAGAGAATTAATTTTGCCAAAACCTCGGAGATAGTAAACGACCGCAGAGTTTTCTGAAATGGTGCCGATAGTGACGATCAACGCCGATTACAAGCAAAGACTGTTATGTCGTTCTACTTCTTTAATAACCAGCTCTGTTTCGGGGTAGTTCATCAGGTGCTTGTGTAGTCCTTCAGGTGCTTGTGTAGTCCCTCAGGTGTTTGTGTCGTCCCTCAGGTGTCTGTGTCATCCCTCAGGTGCTTGTGTCGTCCCTCATGTGTTTGTGTCGTCCCTCAGGTATCTGTGTCGTCCTTCAGGTGTCTATGTCGTCCCTCAGGTGCTTGTGTCGTCCCTCAGGTTCTTGTGTCGTTCCTCAGATGCTTGTGTTATCACACAGGTACGTACATCCGTGTCCCTTGGTTGCAGGATACACAAGAATCAGGAAACGCAGGTATGTGTGCCATACCTACAACGCTTCCATTAAGCTCTAGCTCGTGGCGATGTTAACGTTACAAAGCCTACAGAATCTGAATTGTTGGATGATCTCATTATTGCGAATTCTCATGGTACAGTTGTACAGCAGCTGCCCAATGCGGGGATTTACTGCCTTCGAGTCTCCCGACAACTCGAAAGAGTTACGACTGAAATAACACAAATATATTGACTTTATTCCTGTACTGTTGAATGTTTGTTATTCGTATATATTACCCAGACGGTTAATGTATGGTTCACTCATAATATGTATGAGTATTTATATATATATATATATATATATATATATATATATATATATATATATATATATATATATATATATATATATATATGCTAGGAATTCGCAAGAACAAGCGAGATATTCACAAAGACTGATCTCTGGCCGAAGGAGACTCGAACCTACGAACCTTAGAACAAGGTACTCAGTGCTTTACCGTCCGCACCACACTGGACCAATACCTTGGCGCCCAGCCCACGCTAGACTTTTTGATCCAAGGCAGCCAGCTTTCAGGCAGGAGGCTTAGTTGGTCGACGCATGCAGGGGATGATTTGAAAAGCTGTAAGCCTCCTTCCTGAAAGTTGGCTGCCTTGGTTCAAAACGTCGAGCGTGGGCTGGGCGCCAAGGTATTGGTCCAGTGTGGTGCGGATGGTAAAGCACTGCGTACCTTGTTCCAAAGTTCGTAGGTTTGAGTCTCCGTCGCCCAGAGATCAGTGTTGGTATATATATACATATATATATATATATATATATATATATATATATATATATATATATATATATATATATATATATATATATACATATATATATATGCAATAAGATCACAGTAAACAGGAGATTTCAGAATATGCAAAACAACCACTGTGAAAGAATATAGAACTTCCAAGCGTTTCGTGACTACTCACATTATCAAGGAACAATGTTCCTTGATAATGTGAGTAGTCACGAAAGCGCTTGGAAGTTCTCTATTCTTTCTCATTGGTTATTTTGCATATATATATATATATATATATATATATATATATATATATATATATATATATATATATATATATATATATATATATATATATATATATATATATAAATATATATATATATGTATGTATATATATATATATATATATAAATATATATATATATATATATACATATATATATATATATATATATATGTATATATATATATATATATATAAATATATATATATATATATATATATATGTATATATATATATATATATGTCGTGCCGAATAGGCAGAACTTGCGATCTTGGCTTAAATAGCAACGCTCATCTTGCCATATAGGACAAGTGAAAATTCGTGTATGCAATAATTTCGTCAAAATCATTCGGAACCTAACGAAAAAAATATATTTCACTGTGTTTGTCTAGTATTAAATTACTGTAAACAAATCTAAAATATATTTAGTTGGGTTAGGCTAAAATAAATTGTTCTTGTTATAATAAGGTTAGGTAAGTTTTCTAAGTTCCTTTTGGTGCAAAATTATAAATTTTTACATCAACATTAATGAAAAAATATATATCTTTAAACGTATAAGAGAAAATTTTAGAAAGGACTTAATTTTAAATGAGTTCTTGCTAGTTGACCAGTTTTACATATTCGGCACGACATATATATATATATATATATATATATATATATATATATATATATATATATATATATATATATGTATGTATATATATATATATATATATATATATATATATATATATATATATATATATATATATATATATATATATATATATATATATATATATATGTCGTGCCGAATAGGCAGAACTTGCGATCTTGGCTTAAATAGCAACGCTCATCTTGCCATATAGGACAAGTGAAAATTTGTATATGCAATAATTTCGCCAAAATCATTCTGAACCTAACGAGAAAAAAAATGTGATTGTGCTTGTTTAGTACTAAATTATTGTACACGTATTTAAAATATATTTAGTTGGGTTAGGCTAAAATAAATTGCTCTTTTTATAATAAGGTTAGGTAAGTTTTCTAAGATTCTTTTGGTGCAAAATTAAAAATTTTTACATTAACATTAATGAAAAAAATATATCTTTAAATGTATAAGAGAAAATTTCAGAAAGGACTTAATTTTAAATGAGTTCTTGCTAATTGACCTGTTTTACATATTCGGCACGACATATATATATATATATATATATATATATATATATATATATATATATATATATATATATATATATATATATATATACACACCTAGAAAATCCTAGAGGGATTAGTACCGAACTTGCACACGAAAATCACTCACTACGAAAGCAAAAGACTTGGCAGATGATGCACCATCCCCCCAATGAAAAGCAGGGGTGTCACTAGCACGTTAAGAGACCATACAATAAGTGTCAGGGGCCCGAGACTGTTCAACTGCCTCCCAGCACACATAAGGGGGATTACCAACAGACCCCTGGCAGTCTTCAAGCTGGCACTGGACAAGCACCTAAAGTCAGTTCCTGATCAGCCGGGCTGTGGCTCGTACGTTGGTTTGCGTGCAGCCAGCAGCAACAGCCTGGTTGATCAGGCTCTGATCCACCAGGAGGCCTGGTCACAGACCGGGCCGCGGGGGCGTTGACCCCCGGAACTCTCTCCAGGTAAACTCCAGGTAGGTAGGTAATATATATATATATATATATATATATATATATATATATATATATATATATATATATATAGATGTATGTATGTATATATATGTATATATAATGTTAGTATGTGTGAAACAAATTGTTAATTTATTCACCTTACTGATAACATACACAATATTTATTAATTTACCTAATTAAAATTAAATAACTAAATTAAACGAGATAAATCTAGGAGAGTCTCAGACAATCTCAGCCCCTCACCAACAATAAAGAATAATACCCAAGTCAAATATTGTTCTTGTGGCCCCTTGGTCCATGGAGAGGCCGGGGTGAGGGTTGAGGGCAGCCCGCTCTCACACCTCATACAACGAATGTATTGTTTCCAACGAACGGTTGTCTTAGGAACAACATTTGCTGGCTCTGCTTTCCTCCTCGTTGAACAACTAAAAAGTCTCCAACTCCTGTCCACAGATTTCATTTTCCCGTGTAAACAACGCCTCCCATTTGATTTAGTATGACAGGAAAATCATCCTTGATGATGGGCGAGTTGGGCAAACTTAGTTTTTGCTCTAACCCTATGAAATATATAGAGCATGATAGCCACAAAATGGAGTAAATATTTATACTGAATGTTCTATCGGGAGGCCTGGTCGTGGACCGGGCCGCGGGGGCGTTGATCCCCGGAATAACCTCCAGGTAACCTCCAGGTAACCAGGTATTGTTTATACCACTGTATACCGAAAGTAAAGTGCAGTTTAGGGCTCGGTATCACCTGACTTGCAACTCCAATCTTAAATGCAACGTCGTATTTAAATCACTACACCCCAAGTCTTAGGTCCCTTAAATCTTCCCAAGCAGCTTCCCTGCCCCTAAACCCTCGGGTATTAAAGAGAATTTCTGGAGTATTTACTCTGTGGGGGAACTAAATAACTTGAAGAGTACCAGAGGGACGCGTCCTACTGCAGCGAATTTTTCAAGTGTGTTGAGACTGAGTGAATAAAGGAAAGTTTTCCATCTGCTGTTTTTTTCTGCTGCTTTTGGTGAAGTTCGGACCAAGATGACGGTAATGGTGGTTGGTACTACTGTTGGTGGTGTTACTGTTGTTGGTGGAAGTGCTGCTGTTGTTGATGATACTGAAGTGTTCGGGGATGTGACGTGTATGCCTCAGTCACCTAATGGTTTTCATAAATAACTGTATTTTGCTATATATACAAGACTGATCCGCGGAAAATCGTATGTGATATCGAGATATAATACATGATCTATAGAGTATTGTATAGACATATGAATCATTAATGCAATATTATAAATGAATATAAATGATGCTTAAAATATTATTGTATATAAATAATATGCGTAATATTGTAATTGTCAACAAATATCCCTGTTATTATAATGCAAGAAATTTAAAAATATTCAGTAGACTCTGAGGGAAAGATTGTAGAGGCCTAAACTCTCAAGGGAATCGTTTGCCTTACTGAGTTAAAATTAATAAAACATTCTTCAATATATGAGCTAGTGTAATTATCGTTAGAGTGTATAAAAATATTCAGCGATACAAATGATTTATAAACACATTGATTGTTTGAATATTTCGAAATAGTGCAAGTTAAAAAATAAATAACAACAGTTTGATATTAGCAACATTGTTTGTAAAACACACACACACACACACACACACACACACACACACACACACACACACACACACACACACACACACACGTAAACAAGTAAACCAAAGGATAAAAAATCGCACCCGGAGCAAGTATACAAAGCCACCGTACGTCATAATGAGTGATGAAGTAATCTAGACACGCTCCTCACACTCACACCGGTATATATTACAGTAACCATCCAGGAAGGTACTGTTCCTCCCTTCCCCTTGTCCTATGTGTTTGTGAAACGGAAGCCTGTTAAATATTTTTCCCTGTGACACTAAATTGGTAGACAGCAGCCATCTAGGGAGGAACTGCTGTCCTGTCGTATACCTTCCCAGACAGCGTGAGAACCATTCAGATATTCTGCAATGAATTTCAGATTCTCCTTCACATGGTGTGTCTACAACGATATATATGATGCGTTATTTTATTAAATAAAACTGGGAATGTTGTGAGAACACCCGCAGTGTGCGACTACCCTACTCTTACATCAGCCTGATCTGGGAGATTTTATTAAGGAGATGAGGATATCCTCAGCTATTTTACTACGGGTTCAGTCAACAACAGGCATGAAACATGTTTTGTGGTCTGTTGTACCTCGATGATGTATTTAACTGAAAGATGGATGGGTTCTTAAATTTAGGCCCAGTAATTTAAAATTCAAAAGTCTTGCTCCTCAGAGTACTCATGTTTTCTTGTAAATGACTTTCTAGCAGTGTAACGACTGGAAACATTCACCCAGGTTAATACCCTAATTTTTTTAGGAGCACAAATTCAGCATTCGTAATTAACCGTTGCAATCCTGTGACTTCAAACCAATAAACATATCGGTATTAACGCCATCGCTGAACGAATCATCACGCGACAATGCCCTTTGTCAGGATATTTTCTGGCGAATGTAGTAACAACAGTCTAGAAGTAGAGACAAGGTATCCTGGAGACGCTGTAGAGGACCTGCATGCAGGAGTGTATGACTATCACTCACCGTGGAGGTAGTGGAGAGGACCTGCACGCAGGAGTGTATGACTATCACTCACCATGGAGGTAGTGGAGAGGACCTGCATGCAGGAGTGGATGACTATCACTCACCGTGGAGGTAGTGCAGAGGACCTGCATGCAGGAGTGGACGTAGTAGACTTTATAAAAGTCTATGTCAAGCGCCTCCTCCACATCATCAAAGCGAAAAGATTCACAAAAAAAGGATTACCACCGTAGGAATAAACATGAATATTGTGTTTCTCGCAACACAAGTTTTTTTTGGACAGATATGCAACTAAAACATGCAATATTAATAAAGGTCTAGACTTGCTTATGCATAATTATAGAAAAAAAAAACTCGGAAGGCACCTCTGTATGTTCTTGATAAACCCATTGTAAGTTATGCAACTTTAAAGTTGCAAATTAAATTAAATCTACAGAAATTTTAATAATAGAGAGTTTACAAAGATGAGCTAAGAAATGTGAATTTAAAAAGGTGAGTTTAGAAAGATGAACTTAGAGGAATTTAGAAAGAATTTAGAAAGGAAAAAGTTAGAAGATCCAAGGGAGGGGACATGTTTAGAGACTTCATATAAAACATTGTAAAAAATATAGGATATATAGGACGAAGGACACGACAGTTTCGAGAACCGAGAGAATGAAAAAAAAAAAAATTGGGAGAGGGGAAAAATGGAAGAGTGTAAAGAATATGAGAAAACATCCAGGAGAATGGAACAGCAAATGGGAAATGGAAGAGAAAATAAAATAACAAACATAACAGGAAAAATAGAATATGGGAAGTAATAGAAGAAGAGGAAAGGGTGGAAGAAGGAGTTAGAGATAAACAGATAAAAGATAAAGGAAGGAAAGTTGCGTAGAAAGAAAGCCTTTAAAATGAAACAGAATAAATTATAATAACCTAGGTGTTTACTTTATGTCCGTGACAATCAAGAACACGGATGAGGGGGGAGGGGGTGTGTTCACTGATGCTACAGTAAACAGTCGGAGCAGCCGCTGGAAAACTAAATGGTGATGTAAAGACATACACTGCACGTTAATAAGCTTTTATTAAAAGGACGTTTACGTGTATTGCTATATCAAGTGCAACGTGTCCTTTCTTCACTGATATTGGCATTGCGCTATTTGGATCCAACGCTATCCTTCAGTTATGTAAGAATGAGTGCGGTTTTATCGAATATTCTTGACCGCATAGAAAATATTTGAATGCGAATGTTTTTATCACACTTTCGGAAAAAGGAAAGCATTTTGAAAGGCAGATTTTCATTTTGTACCCAGATTATATATGACAGAAGTTGTCGCATATCCCATGAAAATCTCTCCAGAGTGTGGAGGACGTCATATCTGTCTTGGTTAAGTGACAGGAGCTGCTACCCAAACACGCCAAGAGACTGAGCCCAGTTCACACAGCGCTCAGGCAGCCTCCACAGACGACCAGTTCTCTACACAGTGCTCACCGCTCTCGGTGATCGAGAAACTAGATTCTGAAAAAAACACAAATGTTTTTGAAATACAATCCAATATGGAATAAAATGAGACACTTTGAAGCAGTACGAAAATATTAAATATATTTTTCAAGTCAAGATATACAAGGTTTCCACAATACTTTACAGTCTCTCATCTTATTGCAACTTGTCGCTTTTCACACACCTTGCAACCTTGCAAGTGATATCGTTAGTTTTACTCAAACGTAACTGCTAACTTTTTTCTAGCACAGCCGGATTCTCTCATCAGATATTCTGTTTTGTACTATAAGACATTTACATCAATAACGTTGCATTTAAATTCAAGAAGAGAATATCTTTGTAAATATATTTACTGAGGTCTAACAATAAGAAATTCAGAGATTTTATTTATACAATAAAACATCTATGTCAGTAACATTGCCCGTACGTTCAAGAAGAGAGTAATAGCTTCCACATATTTATTGAACTATGAAAGTAAGAGTAATAATAGGTGTACATGACTCACGAAATCGTAATGACACCATACCCCCGGCCGGGATTGAACCCGCGGTCATAGAGTCTCAAAACTCCAGCCCGTCGCGTTAGCCACTAGACCAGCTAGCCACAATAAGATTCATCCAACTAGGTATATTTCTACACCATAGGAAGGTTAGCACAGGCACCTCTGTGACCACAAATGCAAGTTTTTACAGACGAATCTCCAGCTAGCGTGGCCGTGACGAACTCTAGCTCAAGTCCCTTCACTGCCGTCAACATGACTCAAGAAATCGTAATGACACGATTGCAAATAAACCATACCCCCGGCCGGGATTGAACCCGCGGTCATAGAGTCTCAAAACTCCAGCCCGTCGCGTTAGCCACTAGACCAGCTAGCCACAATAAGATTCATCCACAGAGGTGCCTGTGCTAACTTTCCTATGGTGTAGAAATATACCTAGTTGGATGAATCTTATTGTGGCTAGCTGGTCTAGTGGCTAACGCGACGGGCTGGAGTTTTGAGACTCTATGACCGCGGGTTCAATCCCGGCCGGGGGTATGGTTTATTTGCAATTGTGTCATTACGATTTCTTGAGTCGTAATGACACGATTGCAAACAAACCGTACCACGGGCGGGATTTGAACCCGCTGTCAGAGTCTCAAAACAGTGGCTAACGCGACGGTCTGGAGTTTTGAGACTCTGACCGCGGGTTCAAATCCCGCCCGTGGTATGGTTTAATAATAGGTGTAGGCCGCATTGTGTTCGTCTTCAGTATTCCCAGTTGTGTTTTAATGTAAAGAACGTTCCGTTATTTCTTTGAAACGATACACATGATGGCTTCAACACCTCTTCAACATTGTGTGTAGATTTCCCCCCCGCTGGTGTAAGGAGCACTATTATTCCTAAGACTTTTCACACACGATAACGGTATTTTTTCAGTACTGCGGTTCGCGTTCTCCTGATTACATATACAAAACTATTGTTCCTAAAGCACGATAACGAGCATTCTCGGAGCTCCCTCAGCTCGCCTTCTCATGTTGATTTAAAGAATATTCTGTTATTCCTAAGACACACCACACACGATAACGAGGGTTCTCGTAGCTCTCATATGGAGCCACCTACAGTGACTGGTCTCAGTGTAAACCACCGTCAAGCCCCAAGATACAACA
This sequence comes from Cherax quadricarinatus, assembly GCF_038502225.1. Taxonomy (NCBI): domain Eukaryota; kingdom Metazoa; phylum Arthropoda; class Malacostraca; order Decapoda; family Parastacidae; genus Cherax; species Cherax quadricarinatus. The sequence goes on from NC_091316.1 coordinate 12,340,450, forward strand.
CTACTCACGCTCCCTCAACCTTAACAAAACAGAACGCTTCAGCCGGGAATATTTACCTGCACCAAGCTTACCAGCTTTACACTTGTGGACAGCTGTTCCTGGTTTATTTTTTCTACTGGATCCTCGAAGGGCAAAAAAAGCATGGGGAAAAATATAATAGTCATGAAGGCAATAGTTAATAGACATCTAATGGAAACTTAAGGAGATTGAGTTGGAACAAGAATAAAATTAATAAGTGTAAAAAAAATGTGTGATTAGTCTGAAAAAGACAGGAAAAAGATGGACTGGCTGACATAATTTTTCTTGACTGCTTAAACTTCTGACACACAGAACGACTGAACTGATTCAGAACCTCGAATATCAGCAATATAATCGAAAATACATAACACCAAACACTGTGAAAAAAAATGAGTCAAAATGAAGAAATCTCCCTAGAGTACATCTGCAAAGATAAATACTGACACGCAGAGCTTTTCTGATATGTGTTAATGATCTCACAAGAAGACCCGGATCATGTGTCAGCATTTGCGTATAATGTTAAGCCTATGAGAAGAATCCAAACAAGAAAACTGTAATAAACTGAAAGACAAATTTAGCCGATAATTGGAATCATCAGGAAAGTGGTTGCTTGTATTCGACCCAAGTAAGAGAACTGAGAGTCAGAGATGGTGCACAGAGACCAGACCTGCGGGTGAAGAGCATCTAAACTTCTAAATGATAAACTTTATTACTATAACGTATGGTTTCCAATTGTTTCAGGAAAGGGTATAACGGAATAAAAAAGCGTGCAAGACCTTGGCGTAAACATCAAACCACAGAAGTCAATTGATGCCCATATAAACCACATTCAGGTTTACATCATAGAATAATTCTGGAATACGCAGCACCAGCATGGAACACAAACAAGGAATACAAGGTCCAAAAGACTAGCCCCAAGCCAATGTTGATACTCTTCAGGTCACCCGATTTTTTCTAAGCTGGATTATTGCTATGAATTAACGGTTCCCTTCACGGCAGGCGATATTGCTGAGATGGAAAATGTACAGAGATGCTTCACAGCTCGTACAAACTCAGTCAAGTACCTAAATAACTGGAAGAGTTTAAAGTCCTTAGAACTGTACTCCTTAGAAAGTAGGCGAGAAAGGCACATCATAATCTATGCCTGGAAGATACTGAAGGGCGTGGTCCCAAAACTCCACACGAAACTACTACTTACGAACACAAGAGCCTTGACGAACGGCGCAGGATATCTCCAGCTAAAAGAAGGGAAAGAATGAGTACATCGAGAGAGAACGGAATAAGTGATAAAATGCCACGATTTAACATTCTTCCTTCATGCATAAGAGGAATTACCAACAATTCCCTAACTGTCTTCGAGCGGGAACTCGACAGATTCTTCAAAACAGTTTCCCATCAGCCAGGTTATGGTGCATAAGATGAATTGCTGCCGGCGAAAGCTAACAACCTGATCCATCAGTCCAGCAACCAAGAATACTGGTCTGAGACCAAGCCGCGGGTACCGGAACTAGCAAACAAAAGATAAGAAGACACACTTCAGAAAACAGACCTCGGGTTAATGAAGTAAGAAGCAAACAAGGGGACATGATCACAACATACAAGATACCAAGATAAATAAAGAAAATAATCACTAATAGGGTCTTCAAAACAAATATAACCAGAACGAGGAGCCGCGGATGGAAACTAATCCCTGAATGAGTCTTCGGGAGGAGTGCTCAGCAGCAGGACAGAAGAGAGCTGCAACACGCCACAGAACGACACAGCAGAAGCACATAGCCACCCATGACATCAAAACAACATGTAACCATTCCAAATAAAGGCAGCCAACAGGAAGTCAAGAGGCGGGACCGACAGGTTGAAGCTCAAAAACCTACAAACTAGGTGATTACAACTAGATGATTACATAGTAAAACAAGTGAGGGGAGCACGCAGCACATGGTGCTAGACAGCGACGGGCCAGTATTATCTATTTTATGCCGCAGAATATGGCTACTTTATACTCTGATGTTATCGTTTTTCTTTATTCAGTTAATTAGTGCGTCTTGATGTCGACTCGTGCGGAACCGGTCCACTTCCTGCCCAGGTGATGATCGCTGTTGCAGATACAAGATAGCCTCTATTCTGCCGTGAAACTGGTTTCACTGGAAGTACAAGATCATCGTTACCATGCAGTGTTAAATGTGGAGATTTTCCAATGATTTAGCTATTCATATCAATGCTCTCTTAGTGTATTCTTAACTCCAAATATTTTCACATTCATTTCTAAACATAAAATCATTTCTTCCTTAGCTTTCAGATTATGACATTCACTTTTATAGAAAAATAGCGCATTGCCTAGCAACTGCCCAGTGCCAAATTAGACCTCTTAATCTTGAAAAAATAGACACAAAAGCGGTATAATGCGATCCTTTATTGACTACCTATCGCCCACACAGTCGGCTTTATCAACTCTCAGAAGTTTGTGACTTGATAAAACCCACTGTGTGGGCGAAACGTAGTCAATAAAAGATCGTATTACATTACATTTGTGTCTTTTTTTTTTTTTCCTTCGTGTCGGTATTTCATACCATTTATCTCCACCTCTTAATCTTCTCGCTAAGACGTGTAGGACAATGTTAGTGTTACGCACTCAGTGTCGTTCCACTTTACGACACACGCTAGAGTCATTATGAATTTCGGGCATGAGCGTTAATGTGTGCACCCATGAAAACTGATACATGGACCTCTTCCGCTCTAGAAGCCTCATTCAGAAACAATTATTTAGTGGGGGAAGTGAGGGGTCTAATTGAACCATCACCTTCATTATCTTAGTAATGTTGGGTTATCCTCACCTGTTGTTTATTTAATGTTATTGTCATCTGCTGCTCTGTCATGTATTTATGTGTAAAATTATTTTGGATATATTTGTCCTCGGGAATCTCCTAAAGAATGTTTCTCTCACCTCTTTATCTATTTTTTGTATCGGTCTGTCTTGTATCTCTCTCTCTCTCTCTCTCTCTCTCTCTCTCTCTCTCTCTCTCTCTCTCTCTCTCTCTCTCTCTCTCTCTCTCTCTCTCTCTCTCTCTCTCTCTCTCTCTCTCTCTCTCTCTCTCTCTCTCTCTCTCTCTCTCTCTCTCTCTCTCTCTCTCTCTCTTTCTCTCTCACTCACGCAGAAATTTTTATGTATCCCCTGAGCTAAAAATTATAATACCTATATAAAAAAAATTATACAGGATTTAATCACTCGCTCCTTCCCTGACTGACTTACAAATTACATGGTACATAATACATACCTGGATTACCTGGAGGTTATTCCGGGGATCAACGCCCCCGCGGCCCGGTCCATGACCAGGCCTCCCGATGGATCAGGGCCTGATCAACTAGGCTGTTACTGCTGCCCGCACGCAGTCCAACGTACGAGCCACAGCCCGGCTGATCCGGCACTGACTTTAGGTATCTGTCCAGCTCTCTTTTTAAGGCAGACAGGGGCTTAATGGCAATTCCCCTAATGCTTGATGGGAGGCTGTTGAACAGTTTTGGGCCCCGGACACTTATGGTGTTTTCCCTTAGTGTACCAATGGCGCCCCTACTTTTTATTGGGGGCATTTTACATCGCCTGCCCAGTCTTTTACTTTCGTAGGGAGTGATTTCTGTGTGCAGATTTGGGACCATTCCTTCCAAGATTTTCCAAGTGTAGATTATGATATATCTCTCCCTCCTGCCTTCCAACGAGTACAAGTCAAGTGCTTCCAAGCGTTCCCAGTAGTTAAGGTGCTTGACAGAACTTATACGTGCAGTAAAGGATCTCTGTACACTCTCTAGATCTGCGATTTCACCTGCTTTGAATGGAGATGTTAATGTACAGCAGTATTCCAGCCTAGAGAGAACAAGTGATTTGAAAAGGATCATCATGAGCTTGGCATCTCTCGTTTTGAAAGTTCTCATTATCCATCCTATCATTTTCTTTGCACGTGCGATCGTGGCACTGTTGTGATCCTTGAAAGTGAGATCTTCAGACATTACTACTCCCAGGTCCCTTACATTATTTTTCCGCTCTATTGTATGGCCGGAGTCAGTAGTATACTCTGTTCTAGTTATTATCTCCTCCAGTTTTCCATAACGGAGTAGTTGGAATTTGTCCTCATTGAACATCATATTGTTTACCGTTGCCCACTGGAAAACTTTGTTTATATCTTCTTGGAGGTTAACCGCGTCCTCAGCAGATGACAGCCTCATGCAGATCCTAGTATCATCCGCAAAGGATGATACGGTGCTGTGGTGTATATCTCTGTCTATGTCTGATATGAGGATAAGGAATAAGATGGGGGCGAGTACTGTGCCTTGTGGAACAGAACTCTTCACTATGGCAGCCTCCGATTTAACTCTGTTGACCACTACACAATACATGGTACACAATACATGGTACACAACACATGGTACACAATATATGGTACTCAACACATGGTACACAATACATGATACACAATACATGGTACACAACACATGGTACACAATACATGGTACACAATACCGACAAGTTGACGCAGAAGACACGTGTGCAACCCTCAGGCTTCGCTATTGCAGAAGTGTTTCGCCTTTTGAACAGGCAAAACGTTCCAGCAATGAAGATACCTAACTGTCATACCTCTGGCTCATTCACTACATGCCACTGCACATGTTGTAGTATATTAATGCAAGAATGTCGCAAACTGAGTCCCAGAAATAGTTTGTACTCTTAAACAAGCAACTTGGTTAAGCATCGGGCTCAGAAAACAACAGTGTGCTTAACGCACCGGCTTGTGAGTTTTAGGACCGACATTCCAATGGTTCAAACCTTCACCCATTCCGTGAGAGCCCCCCCCCCCAATATCATGTATAATCTCCTGTATATCTTAGCCACGTTCTCGAACATAATGCATCAACTGATGAGCTAAATCCGTGTGAGCTATTGAGCACAAGCAGTGGTTGAAGCCCGATCCTCCGTCAGAAAATAGCTTCACTGTCTCCTGCTCGGCTTGGTGAATATACGTACGCGATCTCATTCATCTTAAATTGGATAAGAGAGTATTTCTCGTTGTGTTTGTGAACAGCTGATTATTATGCAAAAATTAATGCTTACCTAATCTCCAGTAAAAAGATGGTATTTTCATTGTATCTGAACCCGTATTCATAGGTTAATTTCCTTAATTTGTGTTGTCAGTTTATCCTTTTGATTATTATCAAGTCGATACTGAGAAAACGGGGAGAGATGCAGACGACAGGTCAGGTGAAGAGATGAGAGATGCAGACGACAGGTCAGGTGAAGAGATGAGAGATGCAGACGACAGGTCAGGTGAAGAGATGAGAGATGCAGACGACAGGTCAGGTGAAGAGATGAGAGATGCAGACGACAGGTCAGATGGAGAGATGAGAGACTCAGAAGACAGGTCAACTAAGAATATTTACACTATAAAAGGTCCGGAGAAGAGAATGCCAGGAGACAAGTCATATGAACAAAATAGAGGAAGTCAGGTTACGAGGCGAGGCGAGAAGGAAGCCAGAATCAGGTCAAGCCACGTGTCTTGTGAAGAATTGCGTATTTGGCAGTATACAAGGTAAGGTAAATACAGCAGAAACGAAACGTTAGGAACATTGTGTAGTAGGACGGAATCAAGAAGACTGCGTCACTAGTAAGGCAGCAGTCGCTGCTACCGTGGTATTCCATAGTACCACCGTCTTCTTACGTCCCTACCACTGAAGGGCTAATCTCATGTTGGTATCTGTAAAATACGAAATGACTAAATATTTTGTCTAGCAATGTAACAACGCCCAGTGGGGTATGACGAAGACCCATTGTGACCTCTGTAATCCCTTCTTTTTTTTTTTTTTTTTTTGCACTAGCGTTCACAGGATGAGCTCCGGGTGTACAATAAACTAGCCACTCGGGGGGCACAACTATGAGGTTTTCCAGACGAATAAACCAACAACAGCAACTTATAAGGAAATAGCCGAGTGGTCCGAGTCTTTCCCAGGCAAACAAGGCGAGCACCAGCAGCACCATCTGAGTGGCTGGGACCAGGGGTTTATGCGGGCAATTAATTTCAAGCTGCTGTCCTCCAACAAATGACCGGGCCTCGACACACTATGCGCTAATTTCGCCACTGTGACTACCTTCCCCTAAGCTGGTTTTTCCTTTCATGTTCCGCGGCGAGGGGATAGGATATGTGCAGCGTATATCTGGTGTCATTGACAGAGCTCTCCTCATTAAAGATCTGCAGTTTAGTCTAATTCCATTGGTTCTCAGAGTGTTTTAGTTGGTATGTGAATAAGAAAATGAGAATTATTTGTATGGAGCAGAAATATTTCATATTTTACTGCTTCTAAATGTGTGGTAACATAGTGCTAAAATCATTCATTTTTTTTTTTTAAGAATTTACTGTGTCCGACACAAATAGGCTGAGAAATAAAATGGAAGAAAGATACCAAAGAACTTCAGAATAATTTAGACGGTTTTAATGTGGTTGGAAAAGTGGAAAATGAAGTACAGTGTGGACAAGCACAAAATCATAATCCTTTAGAATGGACATTACCAAATGGAATGTTTAAAAAACGTTTTTCTTCATAAGAAATCAGACGCACTGAAGAATGCGGTAAGGGATCAGAGCCCACTAAAGAAAGAATTAAAGGATCAGAATCTCTTAAGAGAGAATTAAAGACTCAGAACCTTCTTATGAATGAGAACCATGAGAGCATCAGGAAGCGAGATATGAGCTTATCAGCCAATACAGTCATGTTTGTCGTTGTAGACGCAGGTGTTGGCAGGATGTAGAGAGGAAAATGGGGGGAGGGAAGGCGGGAGGGAGGGAGGGAGGGATGGAGGGAGGGAGGGAGGGATGGAAAGCGGGGGGAGGCTGGTGACAGATATTGCTCACAATTTCACGTCCTTGGCTCATTGTCCTCCCAGGACCTGGTAACGACGGAATATATATATTGGGTAGAGCAAATAGTAAGCTAAATTATTGCCCGAAAGGATAATTAATCTGTATGATGTAGAGACAGACCACACCCTGGCATATATCTAACCCCTACTCCCCCCCCCCGACATTCACTTACACACACACACATAGGAGGGATAGGGGAGACATGATAACTACTTACAAAATGTAATAAAGTTGGTAGAATTACCGACAATATGTAAAGTAAAAAGACACAAGTGCAACTAATGTGACATTTATTGTGGCAACGTTTCGCTCTCCAGGAGCTTTATCAAGCCTTGATAAAGCTCCTGGAGAGCGAAACGTTGCCACAATAAATGTCACATTAGTTGCACTTGTGTCCTTTTACTTTACATACTTACAAAATACTGAGAGGGACTGATACTGTGAACAAGGCCAGAATGCTTCAGACATGGGATACAGGAACAAGGGGACACAACATTAAACTGAAAAATTAGATGTCATTGGGATGTTAGGAAGTATTTCTTCAGTCGTAGAATTGTCAAGAAGTGGAACAATCTGGAGGATGAAGCAGTAGAAGCAGGATACATACATAGCTTTAAGAAGAGGTACGATAAGGACCTTGAAGCCAAGAAAGAGAAGACCCAGTAGCGACCAACGAAGAGGAGGGGCCAGCAGCTGTGACTCGACCCCACCCATCCTTCAAAAATCAACTTTCATTACAGAGCTAGTTCATAAAATTCTAAGGGAATTTCCCTCCTTGTATCCGCTAGTAATTCTCCATGTATTGTTAGTGTAAAACTGGGATCAGCCTTACTTTCTGGGTCTCTTGAATGTTGATATGCAGATCCTGTGGGTCTTTCGGCCGTTGGTCCACAGTTCCTGGGCCTTTGGTGTTAAGATACAGTTCTTGCCTTCCTGAGTGTGTATTTCTAAAAACTTTGTCCTGAATTTGTTGATCTCCAGTGCCTGGACCTGTTACGTAGGTTGAGGGAACTGAGCTACAGCTCCTCCTGCTCTTGAGGGTTGGGAGATTCATCTACTATGCCTCTTGCTTGCAGTGACTTACAAGGGGCAGCGTGGTTATGAAATAAGGGAAAAGACATTTTTCTCGTATCGCGAAGCAACCGAAACAAAACTGACTACAAAGATCATGACTCACGAAATCGTAATGATACTATTGCAAACAAACCACGGTACGGGTTCAGTCGCCACCCGTACCGTAGTTTGGTTACAAAGATCATTGTATAAGTCATAGCTATCAACAAATATTTCCAGCAGATACACGTGTATTATGATCAAATAATACCAATGTTCACGATACTGTCCAGAGAGTCACTTTTTTTTAACAAATACCGAGAGGACTGGTGGTAGCACCAGCAGCTGACACACACTGAGAGTTACATCGAGTCTCTAACGGTAAAAGATCGGGCGTGACGCTGGCGAGGACTCACACTCTGATACCACTTCATCTCTATAACCACTGTCCCAGATGGCACTGGTCATTTGCGATGATCGTCCAGTCCTCGCAAATTAGAGACGAACCTA
>NC_091316.1:12356429-12363929 GCF_038502225.1 Cherax quadricarinatus
CATAAACCTCCCCCTCCACTATTACATAAACCTCCCCTTTCACTACTACATAAACCTTCCTTTCCACTACTACATAAAGCTCCCCTTCACTACTACATAAACCTCCCCCTCCACTATTACATAAACCTCCCCCTCCACTACTACATAAACCTCCCCCTCCACTACTACATAAACCTCCCCTTCACTACTACATAAACCTCCCCCTTCACTATTACATAAACCTCCCCCTTCGCTACTGCATAAACCTCCCCCTCCACTACTGCATAAACCTCCCCCTCCACTACTGCATAAACCTCCCCTCCACTACTGCATAAACCTCCCCCTCCACTACTGCATAAACCTCCCCCACCACTACTGCAAAAACCTCCCCCTCCTCTACTGTATAAACCTCCCCCTGCACTACTACATAAACCTCCCCTCCACTACTGCATAAACCTCCCCCTCCACTACTGCATAAACCTCCCCCTCCATTACTGCATAAACCTCCCCCTCCACTACTGCATAAACCTCCCCCTCCACTACTGCATAAACCTCCTCTCCACTACTGCATAAACCTCCCCCTCCACTACTGCATAAACCCTCTCCCTCCACTACTGTATAAACCTCCCCCTCCACTACTGCATAAACCCTCTCCCTCCACTACTGTATAAACCTCCCCCTCCACTACTGCATAAACCTCCCCCTCCACTACTGCATAAACCTCCCCCTCCACTACTGCATAAACCTCCCCCTCCACTACTGTATAAACCTCCCCCTCCACTACTGCATAAACTTCCCCCTCCACTACTACATAAACCTCCCCCTCCACTACTGCATAAACCCTCTCCCTCCACTACTGTATAAACCTCCCCCTCCACTACTGCATAAACCTCCCCTTCCACTACTGTATAAACCTCCCCCTCCACTACTGCATAAACCTCCCCCTCCACTACTACATAAACCTCCCCTTCACTACTACATAAACCTCCCCCTTCACTATTACATAAACCTCCCCCTTCGCTACTACATAAACCTCCCCCTTCACTACTACATAAACCTCCCCTCCACTACTGCATAAACCTCCCCCTCCACTACTGCATAAACCTCCCCCTCCACTACTGCATTAACCTCCCCCTCCACTACTGCATAAAGCTCCCCCTCCACTACTGCATAAACCTCCCCCTCCACTACTGCATAAACCTCCCCCTCCACTACTGCATAAACCTCCCCCTCCACTACTGCATAAACCTCCCCCTTCACTACTGCATAAACCTCCCCCTCCACTACTGCATAAACCCTCTCCCTCCACTACTGCATAAACCTCCCCCTCCACTACTGCATAAACCCTCTCCCTCCACTACTGCATAAACCTCCCCCTCCACTACTGCATAAACCTCCCCCTCCACTACTGTATAAACCTCCCCCTCCACTACTGCATAAACCCTCTCCCTCCACTACTGCATAAACCTCCCCCTCCACTATTGCATAAACCTCCCCCTCCACTACTGCATAAACCTCCCCCTCCACTACTGCATAAACCTCCCCCTCCACTACTGCATAAACCTCCCCCTCCACTACTGTATAAACCTCCCCCTCCACTACTACATAAACCTCCCCCTTCACTACTACATAAACCTCCCCCTCCACTACTGCATAAACCTCCCCCTCCACTACTGCATAAACCTCCCCCTTCAATAATACATAAACCTCCCACTTCACTAGTACATAAACCTCCCCCTTCACTATTACATAAACCTCCCCCTCCACTACTACATAAACCTCCCCCTTCACTACTACATAAACCTCCCCCTTCACTATTACATAAACCTCCCCCTTCACTACTACATAAACCTCCCCCTTCACTATTACATAAACCTCCCCCTTCACTACTTCATAAACCTCCCCCTTCACTACTACATAAACCTCCCCCTTCACTATTACATAAACCTCCCACTTCACTACTTCATAAACCTCCCCCTTCACTACTACATAAACCTCCCCCTCCACTATTACATAAACCTCCCCCTCCACTACTACATAAACCTCCCCCTCCACTACTACATAAACCTCCCCTTCACTACTACATAAACCTCCCCCTCCACTATTACATAAACCTCCCCTTTCACTACTACATAAACCTTCCTTTCCACTACTACATAAACCTCCCCTTCACTACTACATAAACCTCCCCCTCCACTATTACATAAACCTCCCCCTCCACTACTTCATAAACCTCCCCCTTCACTACTACATAAACCTCCCCCTTCACTATTACATAAACCTCCCCCTTCACTACTTCATAAACCTCCCCCTTCGCTACTACATAAACCTCCCCCTCCACTATTACATAAACCTCCCCCTCCACTACTACATAAACCTCCCCCTCCACTACTACATAAACCTCCCCTTCACTACTACATAAACCTCCCCCTCCACTATTACATAAACCTCCCCTTTCACTACTACATAAACCTTCCTTTCCACTACTACATAAAGCTCCCCTTCACTACTACATAAACCTCCCCCTCCACTATTACATAAACCTCCCCCTCCACTACTACATAAACCTCCCCCTCCACTACTACATAAACCTCCCCTTCACTACTACATAAACCTCCCCCTTCACTATTACATAAACCTCCCCCTTCGCTACTACATAAACCTCCCCCTTCACTACTACATAAACCTCCCCTCCACTACTGCATAAACCTCCCCCTCCACTACTGCATAAACCTCCCCCTCCACTACTGCATTAACCTCCCCCTCCACTACTGCATAAAGCTCCCCCTCCACTACTGCATAAACCTCCCCCTCCACTACTGCATAAACCTCCCCCTCCACTACTGCATAAACCTCCCCCTCCACTACTGCATAAACCTCCCCCTTCACTACTGCATAAACCTCCCCCTCCACTACTGCATAAACCCTCTCCCTCCACTACTGCATAAACCTCCCCCTCCACTACTGCATAAACCCTCTCCCTCCACTACTGCATAAACCTCCCCCTCCACTACTGCATAAACCTCCCCCTCCACTACTGTATAAACCTCCCCCTCCACTACTGCATAAACCCTCTCCCTCCACTACTGCATAAACCTCCCCCTCCACTACTGCATAAACCTCCCCCTGCACTACTGCATAAACCTCCCCCTCCACTACTGCATAAACCTCCCCCTCCACTACTGCATAAACCTCCCCCTCCACTACTGTATAAACCTCCCCCTCCACTACTACATAAACCTCCCCCTTCACTACTACATAAACCTCCCCCTCCACTACTGCATAAACCTCCCCCTCCACTACTGCATAAACCTCCCCCTCCATTACTACATAAACCTCCCCCTTCACTAGTACATAAACCTCCCCCTTCACTATTACATAAACCTCCCCCTCCACTACTACATAAACCTCCCCCTTCACTACTACATAAACCTCCCCCTTCACTATTACATAAACCTCCCCTTCACTACTACATAAACCTCCCCCTTCACTATTACATAAACCTCCCCCTCCACTACTGCATAAACCTCCCCCTCCACTACTACATAAACCTCCCCCTTCAGTACTACATAAACCTCCCCCTTCACTACTACATAAACCTCCCCCTTCACTACTACATAAACCTCCCCCTTCACTATTACATAAACCTCCCCCTTCACTACTTCATAAACCTCCCCCTGCCCTAATACATAAACCTCCCCCTTCACTATTACATAAACCTCCCCCTTCACTACTTCATAAACCTCCCCCTTCACTACTACATAAACCTCCCCCTCCACTATTACATAAACCTCCCCCTCCACTACTACATAAACCTCCCCCTCCACTACTACATAAACCTCCCCTTCACTACTACATAAACCTCCCCCTCCACTATTACATAAACCTCCCCTTTCACTACTACATAAACCTTCCTTTCCACTACTACATAAACCTCCCCTTCACTACTACATAAACCTCCCCCTCCACTATTACATAAACCTCCCCCTTCACTACTTCATAAACCTCCCCCTTCACTACTACATAAACCTCCCCCTTCACTATTACATAAACCTCCCCCTTCACTACTTCATAAACCTCCCCCTTCGCTACTACATAAACCTCCCCCTCCACTATTACATAAACCTCCCCCTCCACTACTACATAAACCTCCCCCTCCACTACTACATAAACCTCCCCTTCACTACTACATAAACCTCCCCCTCCACTATTACATAAACCTCCCCTTTCACTACTACATAAACCTTCCTTTCCACTACTACATAAAGCTCCCCTTCACTACTACATAAACCTCCCCCTCCACTACTACATAAACCTCCCCCTTCACTACTACATAAACCTCCCCCTCCACTACTACATAAACCTCCCCCTCCACTACTACATTAAGCTCCCCCTTCACTACTACATAAACCTCCCCCTCCACTACTACATAAACCTCCCCCTTCACTACTACATAAACCTTCCTTTCCACTACTATATAAACCTCCCCCTTCACTACTACATAAACCTTCCTTTCCACTACTATATAAACCTACCCCTCCACTGCTACATAATCCTCCCCCTCCACTACTACAAGATCCTCCCCACCACTACTACAAGAATATTCCCCTCCAGTACTCTAGGAACCTCCCCCTCAACTACTATGAGAACGTTTCATTCCACCACTCCTTGAATCTCCTCCACTACTCCATGAATCTCCCCCTCCACTGCTCCATAAACCCTTCTCTGCAATTCTCCATGAATCTCCCCCTCTATCCACTTTTTACCTGGGGTGTTTGTGAAGAGTGTTCTGGGGGTCAACGCCTCCGGGGCCTGGTCCATGACCAGACTGGTGGATCATTGCCTGATGAGCCAGGTTGTAACTGCTGGCCGCACACAGTACACCTTTCGAATCACAGCCCAGTGGGTCAGAAACTGACTATAGGAATCTATCCAGTTCCATTTTGAAAACTGCTAGATGTCTATTGGTAATTCCCGTTAGATATGACAAGAAAATGTTGATTAGTCTTGTGACCCTTACACTTATGGTGTTACATCTCAGTACTTATCCAACCCTGCTGTTCATATTCCATATTGCACCATTTGCCGAGCCTTTTGCTTTCGTAGGAAATGATTTCTGCGTGCAGATTTGGGACCAGGTGTAGATTGTGTGTTTCTCGTTTGTTTTCAAAGGAGCACAGGTCAAAGGATTTCAGATGTTTCCAGTAATTAAGGTGCTTGACTAAACTTATATGATCAATGCATATTCTCTGCACATATTCTAGATCTGCAATTTCTCTTGCTTTTAAAGGGGCTGCTAGCGTACAGCAGTATTCTAGCCTAGAGAGAGAACGAGCGACTTAATGATCATCATTGGTTGGCTTCCCTTGTTTAGAAGATTTTCATTATCCAGTCATTTTCATCGCGATTGTGATAATGAAACTGTTATGATCCTTGAAGGTAAGATCCTCTAACATTATCACTCCTCAGTCCTTCACATTAGGCTTTTCGTTCTCCGTTCTTGCTCGCTACCCCAGCTTCCTCGCCTTTCTTCCTTCCCCTTGCTGAATTCTGGGTGTTCTTTGCACTTCAATTGTTGAATTGTTGTACGAAGTAATGGGAAAGAGATGAGGAACGTAACACATTTTTCTCAGTCGGTCGTAGCAGTAAAAAAAAAGACTCAGAAATCAAATTTTCTACGTTGTTCCTTGTTCAAGATTGCATTTTCGTAGTTTTTTTTTTCAAACTTCTGCTGATAAACAGCAAAAAATGATGTATATAATTAATAGAGTGAAAAATCTTATATTTTTTTTCACCATCGCATGCTAAGGAATCATTCCACTTGAGAAATTTTTGTTCACCTTCCAAGGGTCATCAAGGATCCTCGTAGCCGAGGATTTGGGCAACATAATATCTTCAAGAGGCTGGAGCCCATTGCCAGGAGCACTTTTTGTCACTCGCAGGGCTCCAACACTCAGAATTATGAACTTTATATTTTCTCCCTTCGGTAAAATGCCGCAAAAATGTGTTTCCTCCGCTTGTGAAAACTCAAAATTTTTAAAAAGTAAATCGATAATTTTTTTTTTGTTCTAGCAGCATAATTCATAAGGAATGGATGAGCCTTACGGACCAAAGGGGGGTAAAAAAGGGGGACCATTAGAGCAGAGCGATAAATTCTTCAACAGTCAAAAGCAGCTCTCAACACGCTTCTAGCTCTCCGCCTTGCAGGTCTTGTAAAGTGGTGTACGGTGAACATTTCTGGCGATAATGTGGACAAATGTTCCCATCATTTCATAAAACTACATTTACCCCTCGCCAAGAATCCCCACCTTTTGGCGCTGATGATTACCGCCCTTGAGAGCTGACTTGATAAGATCGCTTTTGCCTTCCTCCCCCCCCCCCATCCCTCGAGGAGGGGGGCGAAATGGTCTAAAGTGGGATCACTAAAATAAGTAAAATTCGCGGCAACTTTAAGCCGTGTCTTTCAAAAGAACTGTCAGCCAAGCAGCTCTACAGAATAGCTCGGCCTTTTAAATATAATACTGGAACTGGTAATGCTGCTGCTATATATAGCAGCTCGTGAACATGCCCAACAGATTTATTATCCTGACTGTTACCCAGACACTTGTTATGACTGTCTGAGTAGAGGCAGACTTTATGCACTAACTATTGAGATGATTCTGCGTTGATTGAGAGAGAGATTTATATATATATATATATATATATATATATATATATATATATATATATATATATATATATATATATATATATATATATACATATATATATATATATATATATATATATATATATATATATATATATATATATATATATATATATATATATATATATAATTATATATATATATAATTAAACGTACAATGAAACTAATTTACCTACAATATAACACGAGAACAAGTGATGCCAAGATAAAATCTCCGGAGGGAACCACAAACCACTTGAGAGTTGAGCCAGAGTGCATCGTGAGCCCGGCGGAAGGAGCCCTGTTTAAGTGGGAGAGCCCCTTGCTCCTACAGACGGTGGGGTGTACAGCTGTTGCTGCTGTTGCTGCTACAGCTTCTGCTGCTGCTACAGATGCTACTGTTGTTGCTACAAGCACTGCTGGTACAGCTGCTGCTTCTGCTACTGATGCTGCAATAGCTGCTGCTACTGTTGCTAGTGCTGCTGCTACTGCTGCTGCCGCCTCACTCCTGACTCTTACGCCACGGCTCCTTAGCTCCGTACAGTGGTGAGATTTCTCGGTTTTCAGACACAACCAACCAGCCAGCTAGCCAGAGAGCCGGTCATTAAGTCAGCCAGTTAGCCTGACAGACAGCCGTCCACAATACCACACAGCAAGTCAACCTGCTAGTTAGACAACCAGAGTCAGTCAGAGTGTCAGCTAACCAGTGAGAAATCCAGAGAATTAATAAACCAGATAGACGGAGAATATGAGAAGCATCTTTGACCTACGAAGAGACAGAACATGGGAAAGTCTTTTTATTGAGAGAGTCCTTGTTCATGTGTAGGCTCGTA
>NC_091316.1:12368929-12411429 GCF_038502225.1 Cherax quadricarinatus
GAATACTGCTGTACATTAACCTCTCCATTCAAAGCAGGTGAAATCGCAGATCTGGAGAGTGTACAGAGATCCTTTACTGCACGTATAAGTTCTGTCAAGCACCTTAACTACTGGGAACGCTTGGAAGCACTTGACTTGTACTCGTTGGAACGCAGGAGGGAGAGATATATCATAATCTACACTTGGAAAATCTTGGAAGGAATGGTCCCAAATCTGCACACAGAAATCACTCCCTACGAAAGCAAAAGACTGGGCAGGAGATGCAAAATGTCCCCAATAAAAAGTAGGGGCGCCATTGGTACACTAAGGGAAAACACCATAAGTGTCCGGGGCCCAAGACTGTTCAATAGCCTCCCAACAAGCATTAGGGGAATTGCCAATAAACCCCTGGCTGCCTTCAAGAGAGAGCATTACAGATACCTAAAGTCAGTGCCGGATCAGCCGGGCTGTGGCTCGTACGTTGGACTGCGTGCGGCCAGCAGTAACAGCCTAGTTGATCAGGCTCTGATCCATCGGGAGGCGGGTCATGGACCTGGCCGCGGGGGCGTTGATCCCAGGAATAACCTCCAGGTAACCTCCAGGTAACCTCCAGGTAACCCATAAGTGATTACAGGGGTCGATTCACAGCTCCTGGCTGTGTGTGTGTGTGTGTGTGTGTGTGTGTGTGTGTGTGTGTGTGTGTGTGTGTGTGTGTGTGCGCGCGCGTGTGTGTGTGTGTGTGTGTGTGTGTGTGTGTGTGTGTGTGTGTGTACTCACCTATTTGTACTCACCTATTTGTGGTTGCAGGGGTCGAGTCCTAGCTCCTGGCCCCGCCTCTTCACCGGTTGCTACTAGACCCTCTCTCTCCCCGCTCCATGAGCTTTATCAAACCTCGTCTTAAAACTGTGTATGGTTCCTGCCTCCACTACGTCATTTTCTAGGCTATTCCACTGCCTTACAACTCTATGACTGAAGAAATACTTCCTACTATCTCTCTGACTCATTTGTGTCTTCAACTTCCAATTGTGGCCTCTTGTTTCTGTGTCCCCTCCCTGGAACATCCTGTCCTTGTCCACCTTGTCTATTCCACGCAGTATTTTATATGTCGTTATCATGTCTCCCCTGACCCTCCTGTCCTCCAGTGTCGTCAGGCCGATTTCCCTTAATCTTTCCTCATAGGACATTCCCCTTAGCTCTGGAACTAACCTTGTTGCAAACCTTTGTACTTTCTCTAGTTTCTTGACGTGCTTTATCAAGTGCGGGTTCCAAACAGGTGCTGCATACTCCAGTATGGGCCTGACATACACGGTGTACAGTGTCTTGAATGATTCCTTACTAAGGTGTCGGAATGCTGTTCTCAGGTTTACCAGGCGCCCATATGCTGCAGCAGTTATCTGATTGATGTGTGCTTCCGGAGACATGCTCGGTGTTATACTCACCCCAAGATCTTTCTCCTTGAGTGAGGTTTGCAGTCTTTGGCCACCTAGCCTATACTCTGTCTGTGGTCTTCTGTGCCCTTCCCCTATCTTCATGACTTTGCATTTGGCAGGATTAAATTCGAGAAGCCATTTGCTGGACCAGGTGTCCAGTCTGTCCAGGTCTCTTTGAAGTCCTGCCTGGTCCTCATCAGATTTAATTCTCCTCATTAACTTCACATCATCTGCAAACAGGGACACTTCTGAGTCTAACCCTTCCGTCATGTCGTTCACATATACCAAAAATAGCACTGGTCCTAGGACCGACCCCTGTGGGACCCCGCTCGTCACAGGTGCCCACTGTGATACATCATTACGTACCATGACTCGTTGTTGCCTCCCTGTCAGGTATTCTCTGATCCATTGCAGTGCCCTTCCTGTTATATGCGCCTGATGCTCTAGCTTCTGCACTAATCTCTTGTGAGGAACTGTGTCAAAGGCCTTCTTGCAGTCCAAGAAGATGCAATCAACCCACCCCTCTCTCTCTTGTCTTACTTCTGTTATTTTATCATAAAACTCCAGAAGGTTTGTGACACAGGATTTGCCTTCCGTGAATCCGTGCTGGTTGGCATTTATACTACTGTTCCGTTCCAGGTGCTCCACCACTCTCCTCCTGATAATCTTCTCCATAATTTTGCATACTATACACGTGAATGACACAGGTCTATAGTTTAGTGCCTCTTTTCTGTCTCCTTTTTTGAAAATGGGAACTACATTTGCCATCTTCCATACCTCAGGTAGTTGCCCAGTTTCCAGGGATGTGTTGAAGATTGTGGTAAGTGGTACGCACAACATATCTGCTCCCTCTCTAAGGACCCATGGAGAGATGTTGTCCGGTCCCATTGCCTTTGAGGTATCGATGTCCCTTAGCAGTTTCTTCACCTCCTCCTCATCTGTATGTATGTCGTCCAACACTTGTTGGTGTATTCCTTGTTGGTGTCCCCATCTGGTCTGTCCCCCCAGAGTCCTTCCTGTCTCTACTGTGTGTGTGTGTGTGTGTGTGTGTGTGTGTGTGTGTGTGTGTGTGTGTGTGTGTGCGAAGAATATTTTTTTTATTTTCTTCTAGCTCAGCGAGAAAAGCCAGACAGCTTGGGTTACACTGGCTTACCGACCCTCTACCTGGAGTCTACCTGGAGGGTATTCCGGGGGTCAATGCCCCCACGGCCAGGTCCACGATCAGGCCTCCCTGCGGATCAGGGCCTGATCAACCAGGCTGTTAGTGCTGGCCGCGCGTAGTCCAACGTACGAACTAGAGCCCGGCTGATCCAGCACTGACTTTAGGTATCTGTCCAGCTCTCTCTTGAAGGCAGCCTGGGGCTTATTGGTAATTCCCCTTATTCTTGGTGAGAGGCTGCTGGACAGTCTTGGGCCCCGGACACTTATCGTGTTTTCTCTGAGTGTATTAATGGCGCTCCTACTTTTAATTGGGGGCATTTTGCATCACCTGCCCAGTCTTTTACATTCGTAGAGACTGATTTCTGTGTGCAGATTTGGGACCATTCATTCCAGGATTTTCCAAGTGTAGATTATGATATATCTCTCCCTCCTGCGTTCCAACGAGTACAAGTCAAGTGCTTCCAAGCGTTCCCAGTAGTTAAGGTGCTTGACAGAACTTATAGGTGCAGTAAAGGATCTCTGTACACTCTCTAGATCTGCAATTTCACCTGCTTTGAATGGAGATGTTAATGTACAGCAGTATTCCAGCCTAGAGAGAACAAGTGATCTGAAAAGGATCATCACTGGCTTGGCATCTCTCGTTTTGAACGTTCTCATTATCCATCCTCAAGTTTTGTATCTTCATATTTTGAGATTTTCGTTATTATACATGATTAAATTTCTAGAGAAATTTTTTTACCTTTAAAGATGATTCAACAAGGCGCAGTTTAGAAAACTTTCCCTGGTAAAATTGAATCTTATTGGTTAGTTCCATTGTACTGTGATTGTCTGTGTCTCTACTGTGATTGTCTGAGTGTGTCTCCACTGTGATTGTCTGAGTGTGTCTCCACTGTGATTATCTGAGTGTGTCTCCACTGTGATTGTCTAAGTGTGTCTCCACTGTGATTGTCTGAGTGTCTCCACTGTGATTATCTGAGTGTGTCTTCACTGTGATTATCTGAATGTGTCTCCACTGTGATTGTCTGAGTGTGTCTTCACTGTGATTATCTGAGTGTCTCCACCGTGATTGTCTGAGTGTGTCTCACCTGTGATTATTTGAGTGCCTCCACTGTGATTATATGAGTGTGTCTCCACTATGATTATCTGAGTGTGTCTCCACTGTGATTGTCTGAGTGTGTCTCCACTGTGATTGTCTGAGTGTGTCTCCACTGTGATTGTCTGAGTGTGTCTCCACTGTGATTGTCTGAGTGTGTCTCCACTGTGATTGTCTGAGTGTGTCTCCACTGTGATTGTCTGAGTGTGTCTCCACTGTGATTGTCTGAGTGTCTCCACTGTGATTATCTGAGTGTGTCTCCACTGTGATTGTCTGAGTGTGTCTCCACTGTGATTGTCTGAGTGTGTCTCCACTGTGATTATCTGAGTGTGTCTCCACTGTGATTATCTGAGTGTCTCCACCGTGATTGTCTGAGTGTGTCTCCACTGTGATTGTCTGAGTGTGTCTCCACTGTGATTGTCTGAGTGTCTTCACTGTGATTATCTGAATGTGTCTCCACTGTGATTGTCTGAGTGTGTCTTCACTGTGATTATCTGAGTGTCTCCACCGTGATTGTCTGAGTGTGTCTCCACTGTGATTGTCTGAGTGTGTCTCCACTGTGATTGTCTGAGTGTCTCCACTGTGATTATCTGAGTGTGTCTCCACTGTGATTGTCTGAGTGTGTCTCCACTGTGATTATCTGAGTGTGTCTCTACTGTGATTGTCTGAGTGTGTCTCCACTGTGATTGTCTGAGTGTGTCTCCACTGTGATTGTCTGAGTGTGTCTCCACTGTGATTGTCTGAGTGTGTCTCCACTGTGATTGTCTGAGTGTGTCTCCACTGTGATTGTCTGAGTGTGTCTCCACTGTGATTGTCTGAGTGTGTCTCCACTGTGATTGTCTGAGTGTCTCCACTGTGATTGTCTGAGTGTGTCTCCACTGTGATTGTCTGAGTGTCTCCACTGTGATTGTCTGAGTGTGTCTCCACTGTGATTGTCTGAGTGTGTCTCCACTGTGATTGTCTGAGTGTGTCTCCACTGTGATTGTCTGAGTGTCTCCACTGTGATTGTCTGAGTGTGTCTCCACTGTGATTGTCTGAGTGTCTCCACTGTGATTGTCTGAGTGTGTCTCCACTGTGATTGTCTCAGTGTCTCCACTGGTAGTGATAACTTTGACTGTATCTCTACGAGTAACAAATTTTTTTCCATAAGCGTTGCAACACCATCATTACGGTGAACGCTGTGATATCATTTTACTCTTTTCACTGTATCTCTACTATGTACGATAACATCACCATTGTACTGTGTATTTAAAAAGAAAAAAAATCCACATGCATTGTATCACCATTTTAATACTAAAGGTTAAGTTTCGTCTACTCTAACTTTTATTTGGTCCATTCGTGGAAGAATGATCGTCTAAGTAAGTTTTCTATTGTTATCCATCCTTCGGGTCTTCTCTCTCAGGTCAATCCTGACCTGACCGAAAAAAAATTTTGCTTATTGAAGGATAACTGAAAATTAGAAATACGTATTTTCTTTAGCTACTATATCTCCGGCGTGTACAGCTCCCGTCACTCACAAAACTCTGGCTATCATGCAGAAAAAACTCTTACACAATGGGAGGATCGTGTATGAAGAACGGACAGACAAACATGCATATTCATTGGTAAATACATTTGCCTCTTCTAGGATATCTAAACCTTGTTTCACTGGACATTACGTTCAGTAATACTTTTAGCGTCACTACCCGCATGTCAGGGGTCACACTGCGTCAATACCCGCATGTCAGGGGCCACACTGCGTCACTACCCGCATGTCAGGGGCCACACTGCGTCACTACCCGCATGTCAGGAGTCACACTGTGTCACTACGCACATGTTAGAGGTCACTTCCCGGCGTAATAAGGTCAAGGTTTCTTCCATCCCAAAACAAATTCTGAATATCGAGGAAAAACACTGGCGCTCCATTGTGTCAAGATAAATAACGTAATGATCTCGGGTGTGAGAAATGAAGGAAGGCCGAGGGAGAGAGGGAGGGAAGGTGGAGGGAGAGAGGGTGGGAAGGTGGAGGGAGAGAGGGTGGGAAGGTGGAGGGAGAGAGGAAGGGAAGACGGAGGGAGAGAGGGAGAAGGCATAGCGGGAGGAAATGAAGGTGAGGAGGGAAGGTGGAAACAGGAAGAGAATAATGACTAAGGCACTGAAAGATGAGAAAAGAGGGAGAAAATATGGAAATGAAGGAGAGGGGAGAAACGGGAGGAAGAGAATGGGGGAAATACGTTAGGGGAAAAAGAGGAGGGGCAAAGGAAGAGGGGGAATGAAGATGAGGTGAAAAGGTGAAAGATGAGAGGGGAAGAGAATGATAATGGAGGTGATGAGAGAACAGCGCTAGAGATGGTAAAGAGGAGAAAGACGAGGAAGGGGGGGGTAAGTTATGTGTTTATGAGAGGAAAGTGAGTGGAAAAATAATGAGGAATGGGAGGATAAGACAGAAGGTGAACGGAAATTTTCGAAAAATGAAAGATTAGATTAGATTTTGCCACAGAAGTGGCTTATTTATTCTGCACCAAATATCCATCCTGTGGAGGGTAGCGCAAGAGTATATGCATACACAAAAATCCTAGAAACTAGGCCCCAAAAGGGTTAATATGATATGAATTTATATCTACAGTTCACTTATCTGTTTCAAGCAAATTTAGGAAATTTTGCTTAATATATTTGATGTCTTATTTTCATTAATACCTACTAATACCACACACGCACACACACACGACGAGACTAGTATGTGCTATGACGAGAGGACTAAGGGTGATACTGAGAGGAATTGATATGGGAGACAGGAACAGAGTCTTCGAGAGGCGGGAAGAAGGAACACGAGGGCACAGATTGAAGCTGAAAACTCTCTGGTTAATTATAGGGATGTCGGGTGTATGTCTTCAGTTATAGACTAGTCAAGAAGTGAAATAACCTGGTCAGTGGAATGGTAGAGGCAGGATCCATACATAGCGAGGCGAGGAGAAAGTAAATCCAATAGAGGCTTCCGAAGAAGAGGGGCCAAGAGCTGAGACTCGACCCATGCAACCATATGTGGGTGAGTACATATAGATAAGTATACAAAGATTAGAGAAGAAGCTTACGCTTCGTGGCTAACATTAAACTAGCCTTCACATATATGGACCTTTAAAACAGCCTTCACATATATGGAAATTTAAAATAGCCTTCGCATATATGGAGCTTTAAGACAAATTTCACATATTTGAAACATTAAAGCACCCTTTACATATATGGAAATTTAAAATAGCCTTCACATATATGGAACTGTAAAACAGCCTTCACATACATGGAAATTTTTAAGCACCCTTCACATATATGGAAATTTTTAAGCACCCTTCACATATATGGAAATTTAAAGCACCCTTCACGTACATAGAAATTTTAAACAGCCTTCACATACATGGAAATTTAAAACAGCCTTCACATATATGGAACTTTAAAACAGCCTTCACGTGTATGAAACTCTAAAGCATCCTCCACATATATGGAACTTTAAAATAGCCTTCACATATATGGAAAGACAAATACTAAAAAAAAAAAAAAAAAACTGCTTCAAGATATTTACGAACACAATAAGATTTTGGAAATGTGGAATGTTTGCATTTTTTAAATACATCCAACTACATTATTATTAAAAAAAACTTTTGAAAGACACGTAAGAAAACTTTTTGCTGTGTACAGAACTACGAGTTACTATGAACGACTTAAGGCACCGGAAACACGGCGAGTTACAAGACAGTTGGAAGGAGACGCTGATGTGATAACTAATTATAAGATCGTAAAATGACACAAGGAAACGAACAAGGAAGATTTCTTAGTATTGTCACTAGAGGGGAAACATGAGGTCAATATTCTTGTGTCAAACTGTAATAAACGCTGCTCGAGGCAACATGATAAAACAAAACACCTTGACAAAAATTAGAAAAACAGGTGAGAGAGAGAGAGAGAGAGAGAGAGAGAGAGAGAGAGAGAGAGAGAGAGAGAGAGAGAGAGAGAGAGAGAGAGAGAGAGAGAGAGGAGCTGTATATCACTGCCCCCAATCAGAGACCCTCTTCATTAGATCTATTTCAGCCTCAGACAGATACCGTCTTTAGCAGATCTCTCTATTTAAGCCTCATTCAGAGATCTTTATCAGTTCTGTCTATTTCAACTACAGTCAGAGGCTTTCTTTAACAGAACAACCGAACTCTGTCTCTGAGACTGAAAGAGACAGATCTGCTGCAGTAGACGGTCTCTAAGACCAAAATATAGCGATCTCTCTTACCTGTCTGTCTTATATCTGTCAAAGTGGTTGTTCACTTGGCACGAGGACGTATGTTCAGACTAGTAAAGACGCAGTTCAGGAGAGATTTTAGAAAAAAATTTTCTTGCCGAGTCATAGATAACTAGAATGTGTTCAAAGAGAAGGTCATGTGCACTTCACCTCTTTGTAAACAGTTACAAAATCATTCGGGGGAAAAGAGAGAGAGAGAGAAAGAGAGAGACGACGAGCATAAACTCTTTTCTGTAAATGATTTAAATTTTGAATTATTATAGTTTCGGCTTGCGAGTGTTTGTGTGTGCGACTGTATTTACCTTCATGGGCCAAGGCTGCCTTCTTTCCAGCCTTTAAATATGGAAATGCAGCTGAGTATTTATAGATTCAAGCACAAGCTTCAAGCATATAAGCTTCAAACACACAAGCTTCAAGCACACAAGTTTCAAGCACACAACAAGTTTCAAGCACACAACAAGTTTCAAGCACACAACAAGTTTAAAGCACACAAGCTTCAAGCACACAAGCTTCAAGCACACAAGCTTCAAGCACACAAGCTTCAAGCACACAAGTTTAAAGCACATAAGCTTCAAGCACACAAGCTTCAAGCACACAAGTTTCAAGCACACAACAAGTTTAAAGCACACAAGCTTCAAGCACACAAGCTTCAAGCACACAAGTTTAAAGCACACAAGCTTCAAGCACACAAGCTTCAAGCACACAAGCTTCAAGCACACAAGCTTCAAGCACACAAGTTTAAAGCACATAAGCTTCAAGCACACAAGCTTCAAGCACACAAGTTTCAAGCACACAACAAGTTTAAAGCACACAAGCTTCAAGCACACAAGTTTAAAGCACACAAGCTTCAAGCACACAAGCTTCAAGCACACAAGCTTCAAGCACACAAGCTTCAAGCACACAAGTTTAAAGCACATAAGCTTCAAGCACACAAGCTTCAAGCACACAAGTTTCAAGCACACAACAAGTTTAAAGCACACAAGCTTCAAGCACACAAGCTTCAAGCACACAAGTTTAAAGCACACAAGCTTCAAGCACACAAGCTTCAAGCACACAAGCTTCAAGCACACAAGCTTCAAGCACACAAGTTTAAAGCACATAAGCTTCAAGCACACAAGCTTCAAGCACACAAGTTTCAAGCACACAACAAGTTTAAAGCACACAAGCTTCAAGCACACAAGTTTCAAGCACACAAGCTTCAAGCACACAAGC
Organism: Cherax quadricarinatus; assembly: GCF_038502225.1. NCBI lineage: Eukaryota > Metazoa > Arthropoda > Malacostraca > Decapoda > Parastacidae > Cherax > Cherax quadricarinatus. The sequence continues at coordinate 12,378,066 of NC_091316.1, forward strand.
TTCAAATACACAAGCTTCAAGCACACAAGCTTCCAGCACACAAGCTTCAAGCACACAAGTTTCAAGCACACAAGATTCAAGCACAAAAGCTTCCAGCACACAAGCTTCAAGCACACAAATTTCAAGCAAGACATCGTGGCTCTGAGATAAGAACTATGCATAACACGTCACCCAAATTTCTATGACTCACTCCCTCCACCTTTAATTCCATGACCTTCGTATTGCCATAAGGACGCTGAGCCCGACTCCTGCTTCATGTTTCACCTCTACATCATTTTTTATCGAATCTTATAGTTGCGTAAATCGCCTCTAAATAAAGTCATACTTTTAAGAAAAATGGTAATTATATTTCCATCACTGTATCTTCCATGTATTGGATCCAAAAAGGTAAATTTCCGACCACAAGCGTGTTAAAATTTATAATGACACTTTCTCCGTCAGGTCCTGTGGTCCAAAATAGCGAGTGTTTTTGTAAGCGTTGACCTGTGTATTTTGGAGGTTTTGACAGGTGAGGTGACTGAGGGATGGTGGGCAGCTGGGAGACCCCCGGGAGGTCCAGGAGAAGAGCGTTCCACCCTCACGTCACGACCCTGGGTAAACATATGGGTTGTCCCACGCTGGTAAACAAACATCGCAATCCGAGAATTCACTTGATGCATATTTTCTTAATTTTTATGGTTGCTGGGGAATGCTGGGCACTGCTGATGGGTTCTGGGGATATTGTGGTTGTTGATAACACTTTGGGAGAAAAGGCTATTTTTTCAGCGATTATTCCTAATTACGAATGAAAGATTTCACAAAGAAAATTTCAGTGAAAGTAGATATGAAGCTACAATGGAGTGGAAAATATATTTCACCTTTCATTCACTAACTGATCTAATTTTCGGAGTTTGGTCTGGGAAACTTTTATATTCCACCCAGTCCAGTGGTAAACACTGTGATCTCAGACCCTACCCCTCTACCTACCTACCAACCTACCTAACTACCTACCAGCCTGCCTACATACCTACCTACCTACCTAGGTACCCACACACCCACCCACCCACACACACACACACACACGCACACACACACACACACACACACACACACACACACACACACACACACACACACACGCACACACACACACACACACACACACACACACACACACACACACACACACACACACACACACACATACACACACACACACACACACACACACACACACACACACACACACACACACACACACACACACACACACACACACACACACACACACACACACACACACACACACACACACACACACACACAGTTTTAAGACGAGGTTTGATAAAGCTCATGGAGCGGGGAGAGAGAGGGCCTAGTAGCAACCGGTGAAGAGGCGGGGCCAGGAGCTAGGACTCGACCCCTGCAACCACAAGGTGAGTACACACACACACACACACACACACACACACGCACACACACACACACACCCACCCACCCACACACACACACACACACACACACACACACACACACACACACACACACACACACACACACACACACACACACACACACACACACACACACACACACGCACACACACACACACACACAGTTTTAAGACGAGGTTTGATAAAGCTCATGGAGCGGGGAGAGAGAGGGCCTAGTAGCAACCGGTGAAGAGGCGGGGCCAGGAGCTAGGACTCGACCCCTGCAACCACAAATAGGTGAGTACAAATAGGCGAGTACACACACACACACACACACACACACACACACACACACACACACACACATACACCATACACTTACACAATATTGACAATGAAAAAACATAAAAATCAATAACAAACGCTCGACACAAATCATTGCCATCATACTAAGTTAAAATAACCAAAGCCCTGTCTAAGATCAGGCTTTATGGTTGATAAAGTCAACAGTTAGGCTGCTGGAACTAGCAGAATGCAATTCAACCTAGACACCACAGCCCGGCTGATCAGGGACTGACTCCAGGTACTTAACAACTTGAAGACCGAGGACTGTTGGAAATGCACCTTATATCTGTAGAGACGCTATTAAAAAGTTTTGACTGCAACGAAAATACGAATCAAGGAGATCGCAGAAGTCATGTTGGGCCGATCTTTGCAGCTCACTGTTTATACCAAGCCTATTACCTGGAGGTTACCTGGAGGTTATTCCGGGAATCAACGCCCCCACGGCCCGGTCCATGACCAGGCCTCCCGATGGATCAGGGCCTGATCAACTAGGCTGTTACTGCTGGCCGCACGCAGTCCAACGTACGAGCCACAGCCCGGCTGATCCGGCACTGACTTTAGGTATCTGTCCAGCTCTCTCTTGAAGGCAGCCAGGGGCTTATTGGCAATTCCCCTAATGCTTGATGGGAGGCTGTTGAACAGTTTTGGGCCCCGGACACTTATCGTGTTTTCCCTTAGTGTACCAATGGCGCCCCTACTTTTTATTGGGAGCATTTTAGATCGCCTGCCCAGTCTTTTACTTTCGTAGGGAGTGATTTCTGTGTGCAGATTTGGGACCATTCCTTCCAAGATTTTCCAAGTGTAGATTATGATATATCTCTCCCTCCTGCGTTCCAACGAGTACAAGTCAAGCGTTCCCAGTAGTTAAGGTGCTTGACAGAACTTATACGTGCTGTAAAGGATCTCTGTACACTCTAGATCTGCGATTTCACCTGCTTTGAATGGAGATGTTAATGTACAGCAGTATTCCAGCCTAGAGAGAACAAGTGATTTGAAAAGGATGATCATTGGATTGGCATCTCTCGTTTTGAACGTTCTCATTATCCATCCTATCATTTTCTTTGCACGTGCGATCGTGGCACTGTTGTGATCCTTGAAAGTGAGATCCTCAGACATTACTACTCCCAGGTCCCTTACATTATTTTTCCGCTCTATTGTATGGCCGGAGTCAGTAGTATACTCTGTTCTAGTTATTATCTCCTCCAGTTTTCCATAACGGAGTAGTTGGAATTTGTCCTCATTAAACATCATATTGTTTACCGTTGCCCACTGGAAAACTTTGTTTATATCTTCTTGGAGGTTAACCGCGTCCTCAGCAGATGACAGCCTCATGCAGATCCTAGTATCATCCGCAAAGGATGATACGGTGCTGTGGTGTATATATCTGTCTATGTCTGATATGAGGATAAGGAATAAGATGGGGGCGAGTACTGTGCCTTGTGGAACAGAGCTCTTCACTATGGCAGCCTCCGATTTAACTCTGTTGACCACTACTCTTTGTGTTCGATTTGTTAGGAAGTTGAAGATCCATCTCCCCACTTTCCCAGTTATTCCTTTAGCACGTATTTTATGGGCTATTACGCCATGATCGCATTTGTCAAATGCTTTTCCAAAGTCTGTGTATATTACATCTGCTTTCTGATTTTCTTCCAGTTCATCCAAGGCCATGTCATAGTGATCCAGTAGTTGTGAGAGGCAGGAGCGACCTGCCCTGAACCCATGTTGCCCTGGATTGTGCAGATTTTGGGAATCCAGGTGATTTGCAATCCTGCTTCTTAGCACTCTTTCAAAGATTTTTATGATGTGGGCCGTCAGAGCTATTGGTCTATAGTTCTTAGCTAATGCTTTGCTGCCACCTTTATGGAGTGGGGCTATATCCGTTGTTTTAAGTGACTGTGGAATTTCACCCATGTCCAAGCTCCTCCTCCATAGTGTACTTAGGGCACGCGAGAGGGGTTTCTTGCAGTTCTTAATGAAAACAGAGTTCCACGAGTCTGGGCCCGGGGCTGAGTGCATAGGCATGTTGTCAATGGCTTTTTCGAAATCTATCGGAGTTAGGGTAATGTCGGAAATTTGGCATACATTTATGGAGTTTTGAGGCTCAAGGAGAGAGAGAATGCAGATAAGCATCTGAGGTAACCTCCAGGTAACCTCCAGGCCCAAGACTCTTGAACAGCCTGCCATCATGCCCAAGGGGAATTACCAATAAATCCCTGGATGTCTTCAAGAGGTAACTGGACAGATACCTAAAGTCAGTACCCGATCTGCCGGGCTGTGGTTCATACGTTGAATTGTGCGGCCATCAGTAACAGCCTAGTTAATCAGGACCTAGTTGATTAAGGACCGGGCAGCGTGGTCGTTAACCCCCGAGACGACCTCCAGGTAGGGAACAGACTCTAAACCACAGTAAGACAGTCTTGAACAGGCCAGTTTTAGGACTGGTTTGCTATGGGTTTGAGTCCTGAACGTCTACTGAATTATTATTCACATGCAGGATTTGTTAATTCTTTCCGTGACTTTTTATTGTCCTTGCATCAGTGTTAAGCCGTTTTTATTCTTTATTAATGTTTATTTCTTTTTTAATGTTTTAAAATGTTTTAACATAAATCCGTTTTGAATTCTATCTTTTTTTTAGAACTAAATTTACGTCCCTTTTTTTATCTGCTTTTAACCTTGTATTATGACGCCTTTCCAGAGAATACAAATTTAGCTATTCTTTTAGTCGCTCTTCATAATGAAGATTTATTATGCTGATGTTTACTTGAATAAAATTCACGACGATGTAATATAATATTACCCCTCACGACATTAATAAATAAATTAAAGAATAAAAAAGGCACAATACCTTGAGTGAACAATACACAAATAACCCGCACGTAGGAGAAACTTATGACGACTTTTCGGTCAGATTTGGACCATTAACTAATTTAACTTAAAATCGTATTTGAAAGCTTGGAAATCGCGTAAGATTATTAAAATGAGGGTAAGTTAAATGAGGGTAGGTTAAAATATACCACCGAGAGCGTATGGAAACAAGTCAACATCCTATGACTTTATTGGGTTATCATTGTTTAAATCATCGTAGTGTTCATTTTGTGCCCATTGTATCTCTGTGTCTCCATGATGTGTGTGTATTCCCGTAGCCAAAACTTGACCAAAACTTGCTGGCGTCACGAAGGCGTGATGAGCACGAACTGCGGACTGTCACTTCGAGCAAGTTCCTGACACGCGAGATGTGGCCCGGGGACTCGTGCTAAAGAGAACTGCTCAACGGAGTTATGACTGTGCTCACCCGTCTTACTGGTTACTTAACACCGGATGGAGCAGACACAAACAGGAATGTGTGACCACCACTGGTCCCATTCCCTCCCCGCACTGATCCCCCAACACTCCCACAACACCCCACCCCCCGCCTGTGTCTGAGGACATGTGGCCGCCTCTTCCCCTACCCTCCTCCTTCCTTTCTTCCTTACTAACGCGTTATGGGGGCCGGGGAGAGAGAAGTGGGAAATGGGGGGAAAGGAAGAATGAGGAGGAGGATTGCGTTGGAGTGGAAATGAAAGAAGTGTTGATGGAGTGGATAGGGTGGGGATGGAAGGGGAGGAATTGGGCATTGAAGTTGTAGAGAAGTATAATGAAAGCTGGGGGAAGTGTTTTGTTAAACAAAATTGGGTACATCAGCAACGCGCTTCTAGTTTAAGAGAATAACAGCGGCATGTAAACGTTTCGCTATAGGTAGCACATAGAGCGAAACGCTGCCCAAATACAGACCTGCTCTGTCCTACTGTAAATGATAGCTGCATTACTTAGCAACACAAGCTAGCTAAACTTCTTCTATAACGCATCACACGAAATGAGTGTTGTACCTCAGGGGATGAAATGTGTCGTCCTGAGCTGGGGAAGGGATGGGTGGCTGGGAAAAGGATGATCCCTGGGGATGGGATGGGTGGCTGGGAAAGGGATGGGTCACTGAGGAAGGGAAAGGTCCATGAGGAAGGGATGGGTCCCTAAGGAAGGCAGGGAACGGATGATGGGGCTAGGTGTAGCGGAATACAACATCAGGTTAGTTAGAAAACAAAGTGTGTTGGTTATGTCAGGTACAAGATGCAGCATAAGCCACTTTACCGACACTAACTAATTTACAAATCTTCACTGATTTGACAGCAAATATATTAATACCCAGGGCGATTTTTATCGCTGTTGGTTAAGAGACTTAAGCTGCAACCTGTTCTCGGTGTTCAACCTTCCTGAGGTTCGCTTCTCCAGTGAATATCATTTTCATATATTCAACAATGTTATTTTTACTTTGTGATCAAATCTCGCTCAGCAGCCGAGTACGAGGTGGGGGTGAGAGAGCGTTCATCAGTGTCTGGGAGGAACCACAACACCTCCCACACATGGAGCTCAACACAGTGCTAAAAAAACATTGCTCTTCCAGCCACCTACTTCCCAAACATTATGATTTGCTTTTTGTAAAAAAAAAAAAAAAAGGGCAATTCGAAGCTGCATTTTTATATATAATCACCCTATTTGTTCTACGACAATTTTACGTATAAACATGTTCTTATGATTATATAATCAACCTCGTGTGTTCTATCGCCATATAATTTCTCTTTGTTTTTTTTTACGTGTCAAGATTATATTTCTAAAAGTTTAAGACGAAGATAAATTTGCTCATCCACAATGTGCAGCCACAGCTCACAGAATAAGCTATCGTCGGGGATTGTATACGAAAACAGCATTAATATTATTCCTGTAAATACATGTGTCCTTAGTTGGGAGTCAGGGATCTAGGGGGGCAGCTCGGCCGGGTCTGCTGCCCAAAAAGTGCCTGTGTAAACTTCTCGCTGACACCAAGTGTAAATCACGTAAACAACTTGAACTTTTCGCAATTTATGCTTCTGTGAATCACTAGATAAGCGACTGGAGATGATTTATGGTGTTGGTGGGGAGGCACAGCGCCCCCTGCCGTGACTTAAGGGGATAGGGGAGAGGGGGAGGAGATGTGGTAATACATATGAAGATAACGTTGATTTAAATAATGATCATATGTATTCATATGATCCTCTTCATAAAATGTGTATGTGTGTGTATAAGTGTGAGTGTGTGTGTGTGTGTGTGTGTGTGTGTGTGTGTACTCACCTATTTGTGGTTGCAGGGGTCGAGTATGTTTGTGTATGAGTGTGTGTGTGTGTGTGTATGTGTGTGTGTGTTTGTGTTTCTGTGTATGTTTGTGTCTGTGAGCGTATGAGTAACCCTCATAATTGTGAGGTAGAGTGTTAATGTTGATATTTTTAATCACACATGTAATATTAATCTTTTAACAGTGTGTGAGTGTGAAGGTGTGAGTGTGGATGTGTAGGTGTGGGTGTGGATGTGGAGGTGTGGGTGTGGATGTGAAGGTGTGAGTGTGGATGTAGAGGTGTGGGTGTGGATGTGGAGGTGTGGATATGGATGTGGAGGTGTGGATGTGGAGGTGTGGGTGTGGATGCAGATGTGGAAGTGTGGGTGCGGGTTTGGAGGTATGGGTGTGGATGTGGATGTGGAGGTGTGTGTGTGGAGAAGGAGAAGACGAAGAATCATTGAGCTCCTCAAGAATGCCAGATTATCTGATACACGGAAGGAAGTGAGAAACTGAAATCGCAGTATGACTCAGTGTTCAGTGAGCCACTAACCAGTCTAAAGATAGACAATCCAAACAATTTTTTCATGAATAAGCCTCAAAACCCTGCCAATGTAGGCCAAATTTATGACATAACCCTAATTCCACTAGACTTTGAGAAAGCCATCGACGACATGCCCATGCACTCAACCCCAGGCCCAGACTCGTGGAACTCGGTGTTCATTAAGAACTGCAAGAAACCCCTCTCAGTGGCCCTAAGTATGCTATGGAGAAGGAGCTTAGACACAGGCGAGATTCCACAGTCACTAAAAACAAAAGATATAGCCCCACTCCATAAAGGTGGAAGCAAAGCAGTAGCTAAGAACTATAGACCAATAGCTTTAACATTCCACATCATAAAAATCTATGAAAGAGTTCTAAGAAGCAGAATAGCAAACCACCTGGACTCCTAAAAATTGCACAACCCAGGGCAACATGGTTTCAGAGCTGGTCGCTCCTGCCTTTCACAACTGCTAGACCACTATGATATAGTCCTAGATGCACTGGAAAGCAAACAGAATGCAGATGTAGTATACACAGATTTTGCAAAAGCCTTTGACAAGTGCGACCATGGTGTAATAACACACAAAATGTGTGCTAAAGGGATAACTGGAAAAGTAGGCAGATGGATCTTCAACTTTCTAACCAACCGCACACAGAGAGTAGTGGTAAACAGAGTTAAATCAGATGCTGCCATAGTGAAGAGCTCTGTCCCACAAGGCACAGTACTCGCACCTATCCTGTTCCTTATTCTCATATCAAACATAGACAGAGATATAAACCACAGCACTGTATCATCCTTTGCAGACGATACTAGGATCTGCACGAGAGTGTCATCCATTGAGGACACGGCAAAGCTCCAAGAAGATATAAACCAAGTTTTCCAATGGGCAATAGAGAACAATATGATGTTCAATGAAGGCAAATTCCAACTACTCCGTTATGAAAAACTGGAGGAAATAATAACTAGGACTGAGTATACTACAAACTCCAATCACACAAAAGAGCGGAAAAGTAATGTGAAGGACCTGGGTGTGGTAATGTCCGAAGACCTCACCTTCAAGGACCACAACAATGCAACTATCACATCTACTAGGAAACTGATAGGATGGATACTGAGAACATTCAAGACAAGAGATGCTAAGCCAATGATTATCCTTTTTAAATCACTTATTCTCTCTAGGCTGGAATACTGCTGTACATTAACATCCCCATTCAAGGCAGGTGAAATTGCAGAACTAGAGAATGTACAGAGAACCTTTACTGCACGTATAAGTTCCATTAAACACCTTACCTACTTGGAGCGCCTGGAAGCTCTTGACTTGTACTCACTAGAGTGCAGGCGAGAGACATATATCATAATCTACACCTGGAAGATTCTGGAGGGACTGGTCCCTAATATGCAAACAGTAATCACTCCATACGAAAGCAAAAGACTAGGCAGGCGATGCAACATACCCCCAGTGAAAAGTAGGGGCGCCACTGGTACACTAAGGGAAAACGCATTAAGTGGCCGGGGCCCAAGACTGTTCAACAGCCTCCCATCAGCAATGAGGGGCATTACCGGTAGACCCCTGGTTGTCTTCAAGAGGGAGCTGGACAGATACCTAAAGATGGTGCCGGATCAGCAGGGCTGTGGTTCGTAGGTTGGATTGCGTGCGGCCAGCAGTAGCAGCCTGGTTGATCAGGCCCTGATACACCGGGAGGCCTGGTCGTGGACCGGGCCGCGGGGGCGTTGATTCCCGGAATGCCCTCCAGGTAGACTCCAGGTAATGGGAAATGGGTGGGTCACTATGACATGGCCTTGGATGCACTGGAAGAAAATCAGAATGCAGATGTAATATACACAGACTTTGCAAAAAGCATTTGACAAATGCGATCATGGCATAATAGCCCATAAAATACGTGCTAAAGAAATAACTGGGAAAGTGGGGAGATGGATCTTCAACTTCCTAACAAATCGAACACAAAGAGTAATGGTCAACAGAGTTAAATCGGAGGCTGCCATAGTGAAGAGCTATGTTCCACAAGGCACAGTACTCGCCCCCATCTTATTCCTCATCCTAATATCAGACATAGACAGAGATATACACCACAGCACTGTATCATCCTTTGCGGATGATACTAGGATCTGCATGAGGCTGTCATCTGCTGAGGACGCGGTTAACCTCCAAGAAGATATAAACAAAGTTTTCCAGTGGGCAACAGTAAACAATATGATGTTCAATGAGGACAAATTCCAACTACTCCGTTATGGAAAACTGGAGGAGATAATAACTAGAACAGAGTATACTACTGACTCCGGCCATACAATAGAGCGGAAAAATAATGTAAGGGACCTGGGAGTAGTAATGTCTGAGGATCTCACTTTCAAGGATCACAACAGTGCCACGATCCCACGTGCAAAGAAAATGATAGGATGGAGAACTTTCAAAACGAGAGATGCCAAACCAATGATGATCCTTTTCGAATCACTTGTTCTCTCTAGGCTGGAATACTGCTGTACATTAACATCTCCATTCAAAGCAGGTGAAATCGCAGATCTAGAGAGTGTACAGAGATCCTTTACTACACGTATAAGTTCTGTCAAGTACCTTAACTACTGGGAACGCTGGGAAGCACTTGACTTGTACCCGTTGGAACGCAGGAGGGAGAGATATATCATAATCTACACTTGGGAAATCTTGGAAGGAGTGGTCCCAAATCTGCACACAGAAATCACTCCCTACGAAAGTAAAAAACTGGGCAGGCGATGCAAAATGCCTCCAATAAAAAGTAGGGGCGCCATAGAACGCAATACCTGCAGGCATACCACCCCTAAGTCCCTAGTAACAGATAATGGAGGTGAATTCTGTAATGAGATTCTTGAAAATTTGTGTACCTTGTACAAGATCTCTAAATCCACCATTGTTCCTCATAGTCCTGCCAGCAATGGGTTAGCGGAACGTACCAATAAGAAAGTACTTGATGTCTTGAGAGCCACTATCAATCCCAACAGTGAAACTTGGGATGAAGTTATACCTGATGTGCAGTGTGCTATAAATTCTGCTTACAATGTTTCTATAGGTGACACTCCACTTTATGAATTGTATGGTGTAGATAAACGTTTGCCTTATGAGTTGTTATATTCTAATCCGAAACCAAATTACAACCCTGATGATTTCATAGCAACTCGTACCAGCTTAGCTCAAAGTGTTTTTAGAAGAATCCGTGAAACACTTCATAAATCAACAGCAGAATTTACAAGAGTCGCAAACACTCGAGCAAAGCCATCCAAAATCAAAGTAGGTTCGAGAGTTATGCTGACTAACTTTAACAAAACGTCTGCAATGCCTAAGCTTGATCAAAAGTTTGTTGGTCCTTATCGAGTAGTTGAACATATCACTGGTAATAAGTATAAGGTTAGAGAAATTAGTACAGGTCAGTATAAAGAATCACATTTAGATCATATGAAGTTAGTATGTGATGATAATGATGTTCCAACCCAGACTAATGTGACAGACTCTGACAATCCTCCTGATCCTGTACTCTCTACCTCTGATACTCAGTCAGACAATCATCCTGAATGTCGTTATTCCCTACGTACACGACAGGTATTGAGAAATCCTCAAGTATCATTTGTAACTACCAATTCAGATTTGCCTCAAATACAGCATGAGTTAGCCAGTGCAACAGAGTTTGATCCTTCCAGAGATGACACCCATTCTGCATATATCAATCTCACCTTAGCAGAGTTGGGTTTAAATGTAAATAACCTGTATAGATGAATAATTACAGTATCAACTTATCAGTATTCAAGAATTTTTTTTTTTTGTGTTCACGTTCTCTCTGAATTCTGAGAGTTAACAGTCTAGATTTGAGTGCACCGAATCTGCCTTTCTGTTAAACACTTCATTCTTTGTATATATTCCTTCCTCAGAATCCGTAGATCATATGAATACAGATCGATCGATCAAATTTTTTTTTTATCACTTCTATTGTGTAATCCCAACGTTGAGTTTCATTCTTTGAGTTGTGCTATATTATACCTTGTATTGCATTACAGTTTTATTACAGTTTCAATTACATAAGCTTCCATTCCAATATTCTACTTATGTATGTTATAATGTTCAATTGTTGTGTACTTTGACATTGTATAGAATCAGCCCAAGCCGTACACCTGCCGACATACGTTAGCGTCGCTGAGCTCTCAGTAGTAGTACCAGTTCCTAGTAACCAGTTACCAGTAACCAGTGTACCAGTAGATGACTCACTACCAACCGTCTGTGTGAATCACTGACTGATTATTCATATTGCTGCTGACCATAGCAGGATTTCAAACACCCCTCGCCCGTAGGAACTTGAGAGTCAGTCGAAGATAGGGAGCAGAGAGAGGCAGGTCGGCTGTTGGCGCTTCCCATACTTCCCGTTATATATTATCGTACTACCAGCCTACGTGAATATTTTTACCCATCCACGTTATCGAAAACCCACTTGACACCTGATCCATTGGGAGGCCTGGTCATGGACCGGGCCGCGGGGGCGTTGATCCCCGGAATATCCTCCAGGTATCCAGGTATCCAGGTATCCAGGTATCCAGGGGGAAGAGAGGCAGGATACGAAAGGGAAGTGGCACAACCACTATGGTGCAATTTGAAATATGTGTGTGTAATAACAGAAAATTATTGAAAGGGTTATAGCACTTACCCATCAGTTTCACACAGATATAACAAATATATAGGTGACAGACATAACATGAAATGCAGTTTTATATCTGTATCTTCTTAGTTCAGAACTCCAATTTCACATGATCTGCAGTCTCTTGCAACCTCTCCTCCTTGGATAACGCTCGTGGTTTTTTCCTCATGACAGATTTCTCTATATAACTTGTTTTAAGTTAGATAAAGTTAAGCTGAAGTAAATTAAATAATTCTCCTAAACAGATGTAACAGCAGCGAGTAAACAAGACGTTTATGACCCCTAAGTCGGAAAACCAACGTTGGAACTGAGTCCTAACTTTGGCATTTAACTATTTTTAATTGTAGTATAAAACCTAAGTTGTCTTAAATGGTTTTTTTCCTTGCATACAGACAACACAAAGTAGCCGAAACGAGTATAAATTCCACGTGGATAATTTAGTCACAAGCAGGAGGGACATATGAGGCAGCCGAGACACAATATGGGACACAGGTTCCAACAGACGCCGCGCTGGTGTCAGGTTGAGGTCGTCAACCAGGTGTTAAGGGGAGGCTAATCTCACTATTGTTGTGAGGTCATGACCAACTCAAGCCCGAGCTGGGGTGGTGGAGGTCGGGAAGCCGAAGTATTGACCTTAGCTGATTCAAAGGTTCAAAGAGGATAGCAAAAGGTCAAGGCTATTATGTCTATCACCATCTCTTCTTATCCCATAATTTTACTTAAAGAATAAAAAGGCACAATCCCGTGACTGGAGCTATACACAAATAACCCACATATAGCGTAAAGAAACTTATGGCGACGTTTCGGTCCGACTTGGACCATCAACAAATCACCTTTACAAAATAAATCACTTTTCATTTTGTTTACAAGTAAACTAAAATATTCCGTTAGCCAACAGATAGTTCTTAGTCTTAACACTGTGAAGCAGTAGCGGCTTGACGAAGCTCCTGGAGAGCAAAACGTTGTCACAATAAAATATCACATTAGTTGTACTTGTGTCCTCTTACCTAACATATTGTCGGCAATTCTACCAACATTAATACAAAATGACTATAGACTCTGAATAGACATGAGATATTTTCGAAGAAAAAGTACTGAAGGAAGGGGAGAAAAGTCTTCAATGGGAAAATGTAATCTTGTAGGGCGTGCTAGGAGGAAACAGGAGTTATCTGTTAGTGATTCTGGAGATTATCTTCCTCACGGCTCGGTCTCACAAATGACTTCCTAGGTTGGAACGGAAATAGTACAGGATTAAGAACTATTATGAAGCACTTGGGAAAGTAAAAGTATGGTTATACTGAATGTAAGTAAAAGTTTATAAGATTTATCTGTCGTCCAAGGTGTTCATTAGAAAAAAAAATCGATCCTGTCAGAGTAACAGGTTTCCATTTCACACTAATTTAACAGGAGGTTATGGCCTTCCTGTATGGTTGCTGTTTACCAACCTACCTCAACAGGGTGGAGGGAAAGGAATCTTAAGGGTGTGGTGGAGATAGTATTGTTAATTATAGAGGCGAGGGACATGATGGGACAAAAATGGAATCGGTGTACGGTATATCACAGAAGTTTAGGAAGTACAGAAGTAGGAGGGATGCACGGGTATACTGATGAACATCCATCCTGTGAGTAGTAACCTCCCTGTTCCAGTCCTGTGGGAGACAGTTATCCCATCCCTCTCCTGTGGGTTGTAGCTACTTCATACCCACACTGTGGGTGGTAGTTACCTTATACCTGGTCACAGACCGGGCCGCGGAGGCGTTGATTCCTCAAACCCTCTCCACTCTCCAGGTATAGCTATCGTTAAAAGACTGGACACAAAATGGGTCAGGAATTAGGCCAACAAATTCCTACCTAAACTCATTACAAAGTAAAAAACTATTTGCAAGATTAACGTATTTCATTACAGTAATGGGAGAGAGACGAGTTAGTGCGTGGGAAGAGACGAACAGAATTGCAAATAGGTGATGGGATCTGAGGAACCTGGTTAGCGATGTGCCGGAGAGATATTATCTTCACAACGGACGGTAGTCACCGTGGTATTTAGTTCATCAGGAGTAAATATCTCTCGACTCGGGTCATATGACTTGCTCACTGCTGCCTGACAAATGAATTCAACTTAGCTGACCACGGAAGTAATGGACCTGAAACGGGGAGTGCAAGAGTTTGCTCTCTGAACTGTGATCTCAGCGCATCCCACCAATGCAGGGTGATCCAAAGAATTAGATGAATTCACCATCTTGCCGGGAACAAGGCACTAGTAACCATTTATGTATTCACGTTATCGCTCAGGGTTTGGAAACATTCGACATAAAGAGGAATTTGTGTGCATTTTAAATCATATATGTGTGTAAAATGTATCACTTATTTTATATCCAAATTTACATACAATTAAAACCAAAGAAATTATATTTTTCTCGTAATTATTTTTAATATATATACGTATATATATATATATATATATATATATATATATATATATATATATATATATATATATATATATATATATATATATATATATATATATATATATATATACATATATATATATATATATATATATATATATATATATATATATATATATATATGTATATATATATATATATATATATATATATATAATATATATATATATAATATATATATAATATATATATATATATAATATATATATATATAATATATATATAATATATATATATATAATATATATATATATGTCGTGCCGAATAGGCAGAACTTGCGATCTTGGCTTAAATAGCAACGCTCATCTTGCCATATAGGACAAGTGAAAATTTGTGTATGGAATAATTTCGCCAAAATCATTCTGAACCTAACGAAAAAAATATATTTGATTGTGTTTGTTTAGTACTAAATTATTGTAAACGTATTTAAAATATATTTAGTTGAGTTAGGGTAAAATAAATTGCTCTTGTTATAATAAGGTTAGGTAAGTTTTCTAAGATTCTTTTGGAGCAAAATTAAAAACTTTTGCATTAACATTAACGAAAAAAATATATCTTTAAACGTATAAGAGAAAATTTCAGAAAGGACTTAATTTTAAATGAGTTCTTGCTAATTGGCCAGTTTTACATATTCGGCACGACATATATATATAAATATATATATATATATATATATATATATATATATATATATATATATATATATATATATATATACATATGTGTGTGTGTGTGTCGTGCCGAATAGGTAAAATTGGTAAATTAGCAAGAACACATTTAAAATTAAGTCCTTTCTAAAATTTTCTCTTATACGTTTTAAGATATATTTTTTTTTCATTTATGTTAAAGAAAAAATTAATAATTTTGTACCAAAAGAACCTTAGAAAACTTACCTAACATTATTATAACAAACGCAATTTAATTTAGCCTAATCCAACTAAATATATTTTAGATATGTTTACTATAATTTAATAATAACAAACACAACGAAATATGTTTTTTTCGTTAGGTTCAGAATGATTTTTGCGAAATTATTGCATACACAAATTTTTGCTTGCCTTATACAGCAAGAAGAGCTTTACTATTTAAACCAAAACCGCAAGTTTTACCTATTCGGTACGACATATATATATGGAGACAAAGCATGGTATATCAAACTTCTTGTTTAAGAGTACCACCTACCAGGCCTGGTCATGGACCGGGTCGCGGGGGCGTTGACTCCAGGAACACCCTCCTCAAGGTATCATCAGTACTAGAAATTAAGGAAAATAATGCGTAAACCAGCTTTCGGATTCTTCTCGTATTTGTCTTAAATCAAGAAGACAAAAACCATCCAGGGATATTTCTTAGTCGTTTTCTTTGTCTTCTCTCGGGATACGAGTTTGTTTCAGTTACCGAGAAAGAATTAAATCAAACATTGTATTTTCACAGTTTTCCACATTGTGTTTATCTTTTGCTCAGTCTGCGGTGTGCAGGAGGAGGAAGAGGAAGAGGGGAGAGGAAAGGAAAAACAAGGAACAAAGAATAGGCAACATGTAAGGAGATACTAAATGCAGTTTATGGCATTTAATTGAGATGTTTCGCCCACCAGGAAGATTTATACACAGTAAATGAGTGAGTGAGGGAGGCGCTGAGGTAGAGACAGACAGGGATACAGAGTGAGAGAGAGAGAGAGACAGACAGACAGAGAGAGAGAGAGAGAGAGAGAGAGAGAGAGAGAGAGGTGGTAGGGGCGTATTATATCGGGGCCAAAATTACGATAAGTATTAAAGTATTAAGCGAGAATAAATGGGAACTATTAAAGAAAAAGAAAGATGAGAATGAGGAGGAAGAAAGCACAGAAGTGAAATCAGAAGATAAGTAAGTGCAAAAGATGCTTAGGGTCAGGAGTTGTAACTAACCAGAACCCATCAGTTACAGCAACATTGCATGCATGTTCATAACAAAGTTACCAGCTAAATAGCAACTAAATAAATCTGAAAGTTCATAGCTAATAGCTGACTTCATATCAAGAAGTATAACAAAGTCCTGAAGTCACTTGGCAGAAAGGTAATATGCTTTTCAAATCACATAAGATGGATATAAAACAATTTCTCATCCCTGGAAAAAGCATTCAGTCATGTGTCACAGTTCGGCTGTCCAGTTTACAGCATGGATACAGTCATGCTGGAAAACGTACAGAAGTTGATGCAGTGATTCCACAGCATCAGAAATTTTTATATAAAAGCTGTACTGAAGATATGAAGCTGACTGGGAAGTGTTTGTTGCAGCTACTGTTCATGGCGACAGATTTAATTACCTTAAATAAGAAATTTACTCTCTGTGATGGACTATGCGAGAGGAAACTTAGATAGCTTTCGTTCCCACAATGTAATTATCATATAGGATTTGGTATCCTCACACTGCGGGTATTCCCTTAATGTAATTATTGTATAAAATAGGGCAGTCACTGCGAGTGTTCCCACAATATAACTGTCATACAGAATAGGGTAGTCGCACACTGCTGGTGTTCCCACAATGCAACTGCCATATTGAATATGGCAGTCGCACACTGCGGGTGTTCCCACAGTGTAACTGTCATACAGAATAGGGTAGTCGCACACTGCGGGTGTTCCCACAGTGTAACTGTCATACAGAATAGGGTAGTCGCACACTGCTGGTGTTCCCACAATGTAACTGTCATATAGAATAGGGCAGTCGCACACTGCTGGTGCTCCCACAATATAACTGCCATATATAATATGGCAGTCGTACACTGCGGGTGTTCCCACAGTGTAACTGTCAAACAGAATAGGGCAGTCGCACACTGCTCGTGTTCCCACAAGGTAGCTATCATATAGAATAGGGCAGCCGCACACAAATGGTGCATCTAATTTTTTTTAATTAAAAAGAGGGAGGTGTGAGTGGAGATGCCTAGTACACTCTGTGGGTGTTCTGTGCTTTGTGGTATGCCGGACTCACTGTGCAGTATATTTAGCGAGGAGCGTCAACCTTTCCCCTTGTGTGTGTGTGTGTGTGTGTGTGTGTGTGTGTGAGTGTGAGTGTGTGTGTGTGTACTCACCTAGTTGAGGTTGTACTCACCTAGTTGAGGTTGCGGGGGTCGAGTCCGAGCTCCTGGCCCCGCCTCTTCACTGATCGCTACTAGGTCACTCTCCCCGAGCCGTGAGCTTTATCATACCTCTGCTTAAAGCTATGTATGGATCCTGCCTCCACTACATCGCTTCCCAAACTATTCCACTTACTGACTACTCTGTGGCTGAAGAAATACTTCCTAACATCCCTGTGATTCATCTGTGTCTTTAGCTTCCAACTGTGTCCCCTTGTTACTGTGTCCAATCTCTGGAACATCCTGTCTTTGTCCACCTTGTCAATTCCCCTCAGTATTTTGTATGTCGTTATCATGTCCCCCCTATCTCTCCTGTCCTCCAGTGTCGTCAGGTTGATTTCCCTTAACCTCTCCTCGTAGGACATACCTCTTAGCTCTGGGACTAGTCTTGTTGCAAACCTTTGCACTTTCTCTAGTTTCTTTACGTGCTTGGCTAGGTGTGGGTTCCAAACTGGTGCCGCATACTCCAATATGGGCCTAACGTATACGGTGTACAGGGTCCTGAACGATTCCTTATTAAGATGTCGGAATGCTGTTCTGAGGTTTGCTAGGCGCCCATATGCTGCAGCAGTTATTTGGTTGATGTGCGCTTCAGATGTGCCTGGTGTTATACTCACCCCAAGATCTTTTTCCTTGAGTGAGGTTTGTAGTCTCTGACCCCCTAGACTGTACTCCGTCTGCGGCCTTCTTTGCCCTTCCCCAATCTTCATGACTTTGCACTTGGTGGGATTGAACTCCAGGAGCCAATTGCTGGACCAGGTCTGCAGCCTGTCCAGATCCCTTTGTAGTTCTGCCTGGTCTTCGATCGAGTGTATTCTTCTCATCAACTTCACGTCATCTGCAAACAGGGACACCTCAGAGTCTATTCCTTCCGTCATGTCGTTCACAAATACCAGAAACAGCACTGGTCCTAGGACTGACCCCTGCGGGACCCCGCTGGTCACAGGTGCCCACTCTGACACCTCGCCACGTACCATGACTCGCTGCTGTCTTCCTGACAAGTATTCCCTGATCCATTGTAGTGCCTTCCCTGTTATCCCTGCTTGGTCCTCCAGTTTTTGCACCAATCTCTTGTGTGGAACTGTGTCAAACGCCTTCTTGCAGTCCAAGAAAATGCAATCCACCCACCCCTCTCTCTCTTGTCTTACTGCTGTCACCATGTCATAGAACTCCAGTAGGTTTGTGACACAGGATTTCCCGTCCCTGAAACCATGCTGGCTGCTGTTGATGAGATCATTCCTTTCTAGGTGTTCCACCACTCTTCTCCTGATAATCTTCTCCATGATTTTGCATACTATACATGTCAGTGACACTGGTCTGTAGTTTAGTGCTTCATGTCTGTCTCCTTTTTTAAAGATTGGGACTACATTTGCTGTCTTCCATGCCTCAGGCAATCTCCCTGTTTCGATAGATGTATTGAATATTGTTGTTAGGGGTACACATAGCGCCTCTGCTCCCTCTCTCAATACCCATGGGGAGATGTTATCTGGCCCCATTGCCTTTGAGGTATCTAGCTCACTCAGAAGCCTCTTCACTTCTTCCTCGGTTGTGTGCACTGTGTCCAGCACTTGGTGGTGTGCCCCACCTCTCCGTCTTTCTGGAGTCCCTTCTGTCTCCTCTGTGAACACTTCTTTGAATCTCTTGTTGAGTTCTTCACATACTTCGCGGTCATTTCCTGTTGTCTCTCCTTCCTTCCTTAGCCTGATTACCTGGTCCTTGACTGTTGTTTTCCTCCTGATGTGGCTGTACAACAGTTTCGGGTCAGATTTGGCTTTCGCTGCTATGTCATTTTCATATTGTCTTTGGGCCTCCCTTCTTATCGGTGCATATTCGTTTCTGGCTCTACGACTGTTCTCCTTATTCTCCTGGGTCCTTTGCCTTCTATATTTCTTCCATTCCCTAGCACACTTGGTTTTTGCCTCCCTGCACCTTTGGGTAAACCATGGGCTCATCCTGGCTTTTTCATTACTCCTGTTACCCTTGGGTACAAACCTCTCCTCAGCCTCCTTGCATTTTGTTGCTACATATTCCATCATCTCATTAACTGGCTTCCCTGCCAGTTCTCTGTTCCACTGAACCCCGTTCAGGTAGTTCCTCATTCCTGTGTAGTCCCCTTTCTTGTAGTTTGGCTTCATTCGTCCTGGCCTTCCTGCTTCTCCCTCCACTTGTAGCTCTACTGTGTATTCGAAGCTTAAAACCACATGGTCACTGGCCCCAAGGGGTCTTTCATATGCGATGTCCTCGATATCTGCACTACTGAAGGTGAATACTAAGTCCAGCCTTGCTGGTTCATCCTCTCCTCTCTCTCTTGTAGTGTCCCTTACGTGTTGGTACATGAAGTTCTCCAGTACCACCTCCATCATCTTAGCCCTCCATGTATCTTGGCCCCCATGTGGGTCCAAGTTCTCCCAATCGATCTCCTTGTGGTTAAAGTCACCCATGATCAGGAGCTTTGCCCTGCATGCATGAGCTCTTCTGGCCACTCTAGCCAGTGTGTCAACCATCGCTCTATTGCTCTCGTCGTACTCTTGCCTTGGCCTCCTGCTGTTCTGTGGTGTGTGTGTGTGTGTGTGTGTGTGTGAGTGTGTCTGTGTGTGTGTCGGTGTGTCTGTACTCACCTAGTTGTACTCGCCTAGTTGAGGTTGCGGGGGTCGAGTCTGAGCTCCTGGCCCCGCCTCTTCACTGATCGCTACTAGGTCACTCTCCCTGAACCGTGAGCTTTATCATACCTCTGCTTAAAGCTATGTATGGATCCTGCCTCCACTACATCGCTTCCCAAACTATTCCACTTACTGACTACTCTGTGGCTGAAGAAATACTTCCTAACAACCCTGTGATTCATCTGTGTCTTCAACTTCCAACTGTGTCCCCTTGTTACTGTGTCCAATCTCTGGAACATCCTGTCTTTGTCCACCTTGTCAATTCCTCTCAGTATTTTGTATGTCGTTATCATGTCACCCCTATCTCTCCTGTCCTCCAGTGTCGTCAGCTTGATTTCCTTTAACCTCTCCTCGTAGGACATACCTCTTAGCTCTGGGACTAGTCTTGTTGCAAACCTTTGCACTTTCTCTAGTTTCTTTACGTGCTTGGCTAGGTGTGGGTTCCAAACTGATGCCGCATACTCCAATATGGGCCTAACGTACACGGTGTACAGGGTCCTGAACGATTCCTTATTAAGATGTCGGAATGCTGTTCTGAGGTTTGCTAGGCGCCCATATGCTGCAGCAGTTATTTGGTTGATGTGCGCTTCAGGAGATGTGCCTGGTGTTATACTCACCCCAAGATCTTTTTCCTTGAGTGAGGTTTGTAGTCTCTGGCCCCCTAGACTGTACTCCGTCTGCGGTCTTCTTTACCCTTTCCCAATCTTCATGACTTTGCACTTGGTGGGATTGAACTCCAGGAGCCAATTGCTGGACCAGGTCTGCAGCCTGTCCAGATCCCTTTGTAGTTCTGCCCGGTCTTCGATCGAGTGAATTCTTCTCATCAACTACACGTCATCTGCAAACAGGGACACCTCAGAGTCTATTCCTTCCGTCATGTTGTTCAAATACCAGAAACAGCACTAGTCCTAGGACTGACCCCTGTGGGACCCCGCTGGTCACAGGTGCCCGCTTTGACACCTCGCCACGTACCATGACTCGCTGCTGTCTTCCTGACAAGTATTCCCTGATCCATTGTAGTGCCTTCCCTGTTATCCCTGCTTGGTCCTCCAGTTTTTGCACCAATCTCTTGTGTGGAACTGTGTCAAACGCCTTCTGTGTGTGTGTGTCTGTGTGTGTGTCTGTGTGTACATGTGTACTCACCTAATTGTGGTTGCAGGGGTCGAGTCACAGCTGGCCCCACCCGGTCGCTACTAGGTTCACTTTCTCTCCCTGCTCCATGAGCTGTATCGTATCTCTTCTTAAAGCTATGTATGGGTCCTATCTCCACTACATCACTCCCCAGATTGTTGCACTTCCCGACGACTCTATGAAGAAATACTTCCTAACATCCTTGTGACTCATCTGACTCTTCAACTTCCAGTTGTGACCCCTTGTTGCTGTGTCCCATCTCTGACGCATATTGTCCCTATCCACCTTGTCAATTATTATTTGTCGTTATTATGTCTTCCCTAACCCTCCTGTCCTCCAGTGTCGTCAGATCGATTTCCCTTAACCTCTCCTCGTAGGACATACCCCTTAGGTCCGGGACTAGTCTTGTTGCAAACTTTTGCACTTTCTTTAATTTCTTGACGTGCTTGACCAGATATGGGTCCCAAATCGGTGCTGCATACTCCAATATGGCCCTACTACCTGGAGTCTACCTGGAGGGTATTCCGGGGATCAACGCCCCCGGGGCCCGGTTCACGACCAGGCCTCTCGGTGGATCAGGACCTGATCAACTAGGCTGTTACTGCTGGCCGCACGTAGTCCAACGTACGAACCACTGTCCGGCTGATCCAGCACCGGCTTTAAGTATCTGTCCAGCTCCCTCTTGAAAGTAGCCAGGGGCCTATTGGTAATTCTCCTTATGCTTGGTGGGAGGCTGTTGAACAGTTTTGGGCCCCGGACACTTATGGTGTTTTCTCTTAGTGTACCAATGGCGCCCCTACTTTTCATTGGGAATATTTTGCATCGCCTGCCCAGTCTTTTACTTTCATAGGGAGTGATTTCTGTGTGCAGATTCGTGACCATTCCTTCTTGGATTTTCCAAGTGTATATTATGATATATCCCTCTCGCCTGCGCTCCAGCGAGTACAAGTCAAGTGCTTCCAAGCGTTCCCAGTAGTTGAAGTATTTGATAGAACTTATATGTGCAGTGTGTGTGTGTGTGTGTGTGTGTGTGTGTGTGTGTGTGTGTGTGTGAGCAAGCTAGAAATATCTAGGAAATGCGTGAAGTGCTAGAGGAGTGTGTCACTGGAGGGATTGGCAAGGCACTCTTATCTCAGGTATGACCAGGTGTGACCTCCTGTATCCCTCGTGCCTAGGTAATGTTGGCCTGATGAATAATGACGATATTTAGACCATCATCACATAATAATTTTTTTTCATTATTGTAGCAAAATTAAATAATAATAAAAGCCACTCTTCCGTCTCTATGGTTTTCATTCATAAATTTACTGCAGGATATGTACACAGAGAACTGTGCCTCAGTATATACACAGAAATATACCTCGGTATATACACAGAAATGTACTTCAGTATATTCAGAGAGAGGTGCATCTTAGCATATACAGCGGTATATACACTGTAAAATATCTCTGCATATAAGCTGATAATTTAATTCCTATTTAAATTACCCTTGACTAGTTGTGTACAAATGACATGCAGCTTTAATGACCCTCTTGTATTCGACAAATTTTTAAACCAAATGAACCTATCAAATTTCATCATAGTTTTCTTTAATCCCAAATTTTGGGACACGACATGAGCAATAGTCTTCATGAACTTGCCCTAGCTGCAAATTATTACTTAGAAATTATTAATTATTTGCTAACTAGTAATAATTTGGTAAAAATGTGAATGCTCATTTTCTGGCACAATCTCTTATTTGAAGTTTGTTATGCTAATTTATCGAATATTATTAGCGCCTCCAATGCCTTTAATTAAATGAATTAACTGTGTTTGTGCTTTTAATTCCTCTGAATTTGTTATAGGCTTCGAACTTTGAGTTAGTGAGCCGAGGTACGTAAATTAAATAGCGGTTTGAATTTTGCAAATTATATAAGGGTCTTTTTTTTTTTTTTTTTTTTTTTACACAGGGTTTGACAAGGTTAAGGATCCCTAGCTTTATTGACAAGCTATTTACAGGTTAAGGATTCCTAACTTTATTGGCAAGCTAAGAGCTGTTACCTACATCAGCCCATTTGAAAGCATTTTTATTGTTATGAGACATACAAGTAGGGAACAGGATGAAGTTGGAGCCATCTGTGGGCCAGCATTTTCATTTGATCGACTGACTTTATCTCGTTGACATCATTATGCTGTACGAATGTGTTCCATACTCGAGTCATCCTGGGTATGTATGATCTCAGATGGAGTGATGTTCTGGAGAAGGGTACAGCCAGAGTGAAGCTGCTGCTTTCTGCCCGTCTTGTGGCATAAAAGCTTGTTTCACGCTGTCCTCGAAGTGGATCCAAGTGTGGTATTTTGACAATATTGGCCTTGTACATAACAGTAAGGCCACCCACATCCCTCCTATGTTGAAGGCTCTGCTGAAATGACAGATCTATCCAGGATGGGTCCAGGCGAGAGATGAGACGTCTTGCTCTGTCCTCTACTCTGTCAAGCAGTCGCAGATGAGAGGGGGGGGGGCAGGCATACCAAGAAAGTGGAGCATACTCAAGGTGTGAGCGTACTTGTGCCTCGTACAGGATCTTGCAACCCCTACTGTCAAGCAGATGCGAGATACGGCGAAGTGCTGTAAGCTTCCTGGCTGCCTTGTTTGCAAGATTTACAACATGGTTCTTCATGGTTAGTTTGGAGTCAAATTTCACCCCAAGGATATCAACTTCTTCTCCAGGTGCCAACACCCTCCCATTCATCCTTACTACTGCACCAGCATTACCATCATGGTGCTTAGAGACGATCATCATTTGCGTTTTCTCAGGTGCAAATGTTACCTGCCATCTATTTACCCAAGCTGATATAGCTCTCAGCTGGTGATTGATGTTGCTTAGAGCAGCTGACATTTCTTCTCTTGGATAAGTGAATGTCAGTGTACAGTCGTCTGCATATGCATGTGATTCTGGGATGAGATGAAGAAGGTCGTTGAAGTAGACATTCCATAACAATGGACCCAGCACGCTTCCTTGTGGAACACTTGCCCCAATAGGATGTCTTGCTGATTCCATTCCATTGAGAACTACACTTAGAGATCTACCATGAAGGTAATCACTGAGGGGACATAGCGTAGAGCCTGCAATTCCCAGTGCTTGAAGTTTTGCTAAGAGGCCCTGGTGCCACACCCGGTCGAAAGCGCCAGCAATGTCCAGTGCTACCACACAGCTGACTTTGGATTCATCCAGTGACTGGTGCCACTTAGTGGAGAGGTTTAATAACAGATCAACAGCAGAGTAACCTTTCCTGAAGCCATATTGACGATCACAAAGTAGTGAGTGGTAGTCAAAAAACTCTGTCATTTGTTTTGAGATTATTGTCTCAAGGATCTTACCAGTGATTGACAAGAGTGACACTGGTCTGTAGTTGCTGATTTCTGCTCTGCTCTTCTTTTTGTGAACAGGGACTACATTTGCCTCTTTCCATAGAGAGGGCCATTTACACTGTACTAGGCAGTGCTGAAAGATGCGAGTTAGAGGTGCTGCTAGCTGGTCTGCACATCTTCTCAACAATCTTGGGCTCAAATTGTCTGGGCCCACAGCCTTTTCTTGGTCAAGCGATTTAAGAAGGAAGTGCACCTCCTCCTGCCTTATTGTCACCACTGACAGTTTTGACAGTTCTTGCAGCTAGCCAAGGAGGGTTCCTTGCTGGATCAGGAACTTGTATTTTGGTAGCAAAGTGTTCAGCAAAGAGGTCCGCCTTCTCTTGACTACAAGTAGAGGTGGTCCCATCCTGTCGATTTAGAGGTGGAATGAGTTCATCAGGCAGATAACCTTGTCTGTCCTTGACCAGGGACCACCAGGTTTTGGAGCCTACCCTACCTGATGCTAGCTTTCTTTTAGTGTCCACCTCCCATTTAGCAATGGCCCACTTTTGAACATCACCCATATGCCTACAGGCTTGCATGTGCAAGTTCCTGTTATAGGTGGTAGGATGTCTCTTATACCTTCGCCATGCTTTGTACTTAGCAGTAGCAGCCTCTCTACAACGAAAGCCAAACCAAGGCTGATCTGTAAGCTTCGTCACATATTGCCGGTGAGGAATGTGTTCTTGTTGTAGATTAAGGATGTGTCCAGTGAAGGCTTTCACTTGGTTGTCAACATCTCCTTTTTAAATTAAAAAGTGGGCTGAGATACAGAAAATAAACAGCATCTTGAGGTTTGTAAAATAAATAGTGAGCTTAAGTTCGAAATTCTGATTAATTAAGAAGTGTTTTCATCCCTAGTGGAGCAGCGTTGTGTCGAGATGTGATATAACAGTGTTCACTTGTGTTTAACTTACACCCGGAACATTGATCGCTACGATGCATCACCAGAGTCAAATTTACGACGGCAGGGGATCCTGGAAATACATTTATTACTGCAATTTGTTATCACTAGTGAGAGGCAAGGTAGAAAAGTTACTTAAATGTGTGATGAAAGGTGCTGATGTCAGTCTGCCTGTTACTCACTGCTTATTTATACACTGATGACATCAATGAGGTGCGTTAGTCTATCAATCGAAAGAAAACAATGAGTTGCTTTAGCAATATGACTCTCTGAGGTAAGACTAGCTAACGCTGTAGTTCTTTTTCGAAGCCAGAGATATGTGTCGAATCGTAAACTAGAAAAAAATGCTATTAACTCCTTCATCCCTCGCCGCCCAGCGTCCATACCATTTAATTACAGCAAATCGTGGAATCTCCTCACTGTGAAATTACCTTGGCTGGAAAATTAAGACTGTTTCACTTAAGGCGCCACGCCTCTCCGCTAGTCTAATTCCTGCCAATTTGCTCAGATTTATGCCTTCCATTACCCCCAACAGCTTGGTGGTACAGTAATTAAACCGCCCAGCCACCATCTCTTCCCGTCTCCAGCCAGCTCCTGTTGACGCCTCCATAAGTGGGAGTGATGCTCAGTTAGTAACGCCTTGATATCTGGTGGACACGGGACCTGTTAGTCATCCCTGAGTGCTAATTCTTGGCCCGCCTGAGATGATAAGCAAGTAGGTATTTGATAGTTTGGTGATACCGACAATATGTGCAAAAAAGACATTAGAGGAAACGTTTCACCCACGAGTGGTTTCTTCAGTCCTGAAGAAGCCACTCGTGGCGAAACTTTTCCTCTAATAAATGTCCTGAATTGCACATGAGTGTCCGTTTTCCACGAGCAGGTATTTGCGCACCGACTACTGTGGGTTGTTATGAAACTGCGAAAGAACTGAGGTTGAATCCTGGGAGGAGCGAGATGAATGGACAAATCTCCTAACACCTGCTGTCCATGTTACCTTGTAGTGAATAGTTATCTGGGTGTCAGTCGACTGTTGTGGGTTGCAATCTTAGGGAGAATATCCCCCCACAAAATAGCCAAAGGCAATAAGGCACAGTGTTTGACTCTGATTTTTCTGGGGTTTTAAGCCTCTGGGGTAATGAAACACCAGAAACGTTTTCACAATAAAGATGCCAATAAAAATATCAATAAAGTCTTCCTTTTAGATACTGCTCGTGCATCTTTACACTATTTAGTCTGTTGATCTTAATTCCAGTTATTCCGCATCTCTTAAAAAACGTGATGCCTAAATAGTCCTTGGGATGTGTCTTTCATTTAGGCCTAATGTAAACATTCACTTCCTGATTTCCGTTCTCATCTTGGCGTCTTACTGGTAACAGCAGTCCCTGGCTCGCCCGCCCCGCCCAAGCCCCACCCCGCCCCGCCCCGCCCGGCCTCGCCCCACCCCGCCCCGCCCCGCCCCGCCCCACCCCGCCCCGCGGGGAGGGGGTGACAACCATAAACAAATCACTTAGAACTTGCTGGTGGTACCTGCGGGCGGGCCTGGGTGCCCCGATACCTGGAGATTGGTATCACTAGCCGAAGGTACTGTACCCTGGAGGACAGGGGGATGTAGATGTCGGTAGAGCACACCATCAATTCTTACAACGTCACACCTTCTATCCTCCTCGCCCCTCGCTCTCTCTTTCTCTCTCTCTCTCTCTCTCTCTCTGTATATATATATATATATATATATATATATATATATATATATATATATATATATATATATATATATATATATATATATATATATATTTATATATATTTCTCTCTGTGGACAGAGAAAATGTGCGTGCGTGTGTGTACATGCGCGCGTGAGTGCATGTGCGTGCTTGCGTTGGAAAGAGAATCTCATAGTTGATGTGTACACGCTTGTTCGCACGGTTGCATGTCTGCCCATGTGTGTGTATTAATCTACACACTCGTGTGGACCCTAACAATGAACGGAAATGACCCTGGAGCAAATGACACGAAAACCAGAAAAATGGGAATTGTTATGCGAGGGCCATGAATTGTCATTATCCCAAACAGCCCAGAAACCTCGCTAATGATTGTTACTTGCTGCTGAGGTACTTTTGAAGAGCTCTTAAAGCTTGTGTTTCATTAGTAGATTAGAACCCTCTGGCAAATTAAGCCGTGCTAATTACGTAATTAGGAATTAGTATCGATATAACAATTTGGCCTTGTACATTGTGATGCAAAGGAATTCACATTCCTCTATTTTTTTTTACCTTGTGTTCTGCTTCAGTAATTTTACTCGTTTAATATTTTATATGGATAGTAAGATGGTCTTTTGTTTATGCTACGTTGTGCATCTCGCTTTTTTTTTCTGGCGGGTTTCCTCTGGTTATTAATTCATGGCCTTTGGCTTTTGTAAATTTTGAGCTGATTCGCATTAGTGAAAAAAAAAAATCATCCATGGGACGGGCCTTTTCCAGTCTATACACATTCGCATTTTATGGAATTGTTTCGTTGTATTAGTTTATTTCCACAACATTTCATAAATGCGCTTTTGATTGCTTTTTTCACTCCCCTTCCCTCGCAAACTATTTACCTAAATATAGCTATTATATACCACACACACACACACACACACACACACACACACACACACACACACACACACACACACACACACAGGGATGTTAGGAAGTATTTCTTCAGCCACAAAGTAGTCAGGAAGTGGAATAGTTTGAGAAGCGATGTAGTGGAGGCAGGATCCATACATAGCTTTAAGCAGAGGTATGATAAAGCTCACGGTTCAGGGAGAGTGACCTAACAGCGACAAGTGAAGAGGCGGGGCCAGGAGCTTGGACTCGACCTCTGCAACCTCAACTAGGTGAGTACACGCACACACACTCACACACACACACACACACACACACACACACACACACACACACACACACACACACACACACACATATATATATATATATATATATATATATATTTATATATGTATATATAGGTACGTTTATTGTCTTCTCTGAGGATGAGGGTCCCCATTCCAGCTATAGAGGTGGTACTTCCCTATATATATTTATATATATATATATATATATATATATATATATATATATATATATATATATATATATATATATATACATACTATATATATATATATATATATATATATATATATATATATATATATATGTATATATATATATATATATATATATATATATATATATATATATATATATATATATGTATATATATGTATATATATATATATATATATATATATATATATATATATATATATATATATATATATATATATATATATATATATATATATATATATATATATATATATATATATATATATATATATATATAGTATATATATAGTATATATATATATGCAATAAGATCACAGTAAACAGGTGATTTCAGAATATGCAAAGCAACCACTGTGAAAGAATAGAGAAATTCCAAGCGCTTTCGTGACTACTCACATTATCAAGGAACTTGATAATGTGAGTAGTCACGAAAGCGCTTGGAATTCTCTATTCTTTCACAGTGGTTGTTTTGCATATATATATATATATATATATATATATATATATATATATATATATATATATATATATATATATATATATATATATATATATATTTATATATATTTATATATATATATATATATATATATATATATATATATATATATATGTATATATATATATATATATATATATAATATATATATATATATATATATATATATATATATATATATATATATATATATATATATATATATATATATATATATACATACATATATATATAAACTTTACAAATAGAAGTTCCATTATTTTCCTTCAACTTTTCCTCACTATTGTGAGACCCGCTGTAAACTTCCTCTCTCTGAATAAGACACAATATGCGGTATTTCTGGCGTTTACTGAGAAGACATTTCGTCCACCCGAAATTGATAAAGCCCTTGGTTGACGAAACGTCTTGTCAGTACATCCCATAAGCAGGATATTGTGTCTTATTCACATACTTTTCTGTACATCTGTGCAGTGGCTAGAGGGCGACACGCCGACAGGTGCGTGGGAAAAGATGCATGCATGCAGAATAAGCTTGTGCTTGAACAACGTTTCGCTCGTTGCACAGCTTTATGAAGTCATAACTTGATAGTCAAAACTTGATAAAGCTTTAAATTGAGTCGGAAATTTTGTCTGACTTTTTTGGGAGTACCCTAATGTAATTTACACTATGATAATTGCAGAGTAGCGGCGTGATAGAGTTTTTAAGTGCGAAAATCGTGGTTAATTTAGAAGATAGCAGGATATAGAGGATATCAGCAAGATATAGAGGATATCAGCAGGATATAGAGGATATCAGCAGGATATTGAGGATATCAGCAGGATATTGAGGATATCAGCAGGATATAGAGGATATCAATAGGATATTGAGGATATCAGCAGGATATAGGGGATAACAGCAGGATACTGAGGATATCAGCAGGATATTGAGGATATCAGCAGGATATTGAGGATATCAGCAGGATATTGAGGATATCAGCAGGATATAGAAGATATCAGCAGGATATTGAGGATATCAGCAGATATAGAGGATATCAGCAGGATATAGAGGATATCAGCAGGATACTGAGGATATCAGCAGGATATAGAGGATATCAGCAAAATATAGAGGATATCAGCAGAAGTATATATAAGGATTTCAGCAGGGTAGTGATGATATCAGCAGGATATAGACGATACCAGTAGGTAATATCAGCAGGATATAGACGATACCAGTAGGTGATATCAGCAGGATATAGAGGATATCAGTAGGGATGTAAAATTAACATTCTGAACTCTATACAACGGATTCGGAATATATAATTTTGGATTTAGAAAAGAAATAGGTAAACACTGAATTTGAAACATAACCGCGTGAATCAAGTTACCACGCAGCATCTATATTCTATAACACAAATTTACTTTTAAAAGAAATATGCGTAGGCCTGATAACTGCAAGAGTGATGGGGGGGGGTCGAGAATAACAAAAGCCACTGCCACTGCCACTGTCTTTATTCCTCCCTGCAAGAGTGATAACGGCAGTGAATAAATAAGGGTATTCTTTCCTGGGAAAATAAAACAGCAATAACCCTTATTCTCATGTTTTTATGTTTTGAAGGGCAATCTTCTCTTTGATCGTAAGTAATGGTTCCGTGAATGCTATTTTACCCGTGATCAAATCTGTTTCTTACGCAGCTCATGTAGGATCAGCCTCGCCTTGTGAGTACAGCACCATATACAGGACTAGTGGAGACCACGTTATCAGACATTAGTGACATGGGGCGGTAAGCAAAAAAAAAAAAATTGTGGGCTTAAGATACTAATTCGAGTCTTTCCCATGGTGTGTGGTGCTAACACAGTACAGCTGTCTCTCCCATGGTGTGTGGTGGTTAACAGTGCTGTCTCTCCCATGGTGTGTAGTGGCTAACACAGCTGTCTCTCCCATGGTGTGTGGTTGCTAACACAGCTGTCTCTCCCACGGTGTGCGGAGGCTAACAAAGCTGTTTCTCCCATGGTGTGTTGTGGTTAACACAGCTATTTCTCCCATAATGTGTGGTGGCTAACACAGCTGTCTCTCCCATGTTTTGTGGTGGCTAACACAGCTGTCTCTCCCATGGTGTGTGGTGGCTAACACAGCTGTCTCTCCCATGTTGTGTGGTGGCTAACACAGCTGTCTCTCCCATGGTGTGTGGTGGCTAACACAGCTGTCTCTCCCATGTTGTGTGGTGGCTAACACAGCAGTCTCTCCCATGTTGTGTGGTGGCTAACACAGCTGTGTATCATATGTTGTGTGGTGACTAACACAGCTGTCTCTCCCATGGTGTGTGGTGGCTAACACAGCTGTTTCTCCCATGTTGTGTGGTGGCTAACACAGCAGTCTCTCCCATGGTGTGTGGTGGCTAACACAGCTGTCTCTCCCATGTTGTGTGGTGGCTAACACAGCTGTGTCTCTCATGTTGTGTGGTGGCTAACACAGCTGTCTCTCCCATGGTGTGTGGTGGCTAACACAGCTGTCTCTCCCATGGTGTGTGGTGGCTAACACAGCTGTCTCTCCCATGTTGTTTGGTGGCTAACACAGCTGTCTCTCCCATGTTTTGTGGTGGCTGACACAGCTGTCTCTCCCATGCTGTGTGGTGGCTAACACAGCTGTCTCTCCCATTGTGTGTGGTGGCTAACACAGCTGTCTCTCCCATGTTGTGTGATAGCTAACACAGCTGTCTCTCCCATGTTGTGTGGTGGCTAACACAGCTGTCTCTCCCATGTTGTTTGGAGGCTAACACAGCTGTGTATCCCATCTTGTGTGGTGGCTAACACAGCTGTCTCTCCCATGTTGTTTGGTGGCTAACACAGCTGTCTCTCCCATGTTGTGTGGAGGCTAACACAGCTGTCTCTCCCATGTTGTGTGGTGGCTAACACAGCTGTCTCTGCCATGGTGTGCGGTGGCTAACACAGCTGTCTCTCCCATGGTGTGTGGTGGCTAACACAGCTGTCTCTCCCATGTTGTGTGGTGGCTAACACAGCTGTCTCTCCCATGTTGTGTGGTGGCTAACACAGCTGTCTCTCCCATGGTGTGTGGTGGCTAACACAGCTGTCTCTCCCATGTTTTGTGGTGGCTAACACAGCTGTCTCTCCCATGGTGTGTGGTGGCTAACACAGCTGTCTCTCCCATGTTGTGTGGTGGCTAACACAGCTGTCTCTCCCATGTTGTGTGGTGGCTAACACAGCTGTCT
The DNA here is from genome assembly GCF_038502225.1 of Cherax quadricarinatus. Taxonomy (NCBI): domain Eukaryota; kingdom Metazoa; phylum Arthropoda; class Malacostraca; order Decapoda; family Parastacidae; genus Cherax; species Cherax quadricarinatus. The sequence goes on from NC_091316.1 coordinate 12,410,642, forward strand.
CTCCCATGTTGTGTGGTGGCTAACACAGCTGTCTCTCCCATGTTGTGTGGTGGCTAACACAGCTGTCTCTCCCATGGTGTGTGGTGGCTAACACAGCTGTCTCTCCCATGTTGTGTGGTGGCTAACACAGCTGTCTCTCCCATGTTGTGTGGTGGCTAACACAGCTGTCTCTCCCATGTTGTGTGGTGGCTAACACAGCTGTCTCTCCCATGTTGTGTGATGGCTAACACAGCTGTCTCTCCCATGTTGTGTGGTGGTTAACACAGCTGTCTCTCCCATGTTGTGTGGTGGCTAACACAGCTGTCTCTCCACTCTCATGCACTTTTATTTCTCTTTCTCCTCCTTGATGTCTTGATTTCATTTTTCTCCTCTCACTCTCTCTCCCTCCCTCCTCCCTCCTCCCTCCCCCCTCCCTCCTCCCTCCCTCCCTCCCTCCCTCCCTCCCTCAGTTGAGTCCTTCCAATTAAATCCAAGGGACTCAGGGGAGTGCCAACAATGCCACCAATTACTCTTCCTAAAAAGCTCTTTGCGACACGCATCGTCTATCTACCTCAAGATATAAATACCCATTCTCAGAAATATATAACCCTATTTTCATTGTAAGTCTGAGAAGCTATACGCACGAACCATAAATAACTATATTCACTGAATCTCCAGCGAATGAAAAGGATGGACATTATAACAAAAAAAAAATAACCATGGGAAGAAGTACTTTTATTTAACAAAGGTTTATTTTTTTACTACACGCCTCCTGGCACTTCTTCCTGGGCTATTGTTTACATCAGGAG
>NC_091316.1:12416429-12436429 GCF_038502225.1 Cherax quadricarinatus
AAGAAGCCAAGGGGGCCAACTTTGAAGAAATAAAACAGGAGGAGAAAAAAAAATGATTGAAGGCATCATGAAAACAATAGGGGAGGGCAATATGACCCAGGTGACAAATTTTCAGAGAATTGGGTGGTTTTTTGCAGTGGAAGGATACGGCCTGTCAGAGTAACTTTCAAGGAAGAATCAGTTCGAATCAGGATTCTGCAAGAGAAAGCAAGACTGAGAGACAAAGAGGGTACCAGAGAGTATACACCGACGACAGAACACAAGAAGAAAGGACTACACTGAAAGAGAGGGTACAGAGACGCAAGGAGGAACGGAGAAGCAATGAAAATGAGCAGGACCCAGACACAGGAGGAAGGGCAAACACACCCCACAGAATCTCCCACCAAAAGACCCCACCCGCGACATTCCCAACGCAACTGAGCAACCTATACTCCAACCCACTCACTGTTCCCTCTGCCACCAACCCCCATATCACAAACCTCACCCCAACAGCTGTCCCTTATGGGCATTCTGACCCCACCCCCATCAACACATACCCCACCTACACCACAGCCCCATATAGGCCCCCACCAAGGCTCTCCCTCCCCCAACCCCAATATACTTGCATGACCACAATGATAGAAAAGAAACTAAAGGTTTGGTACACAAATGCGGATGGAATAATGAATAAACATGAGGAGTGGAATGAAAGAATCAGTGAAAAATCCCCAGACATCATAGCAGTCACAGAAACAAAACTCGCTGAGATAATAACAGACACAATCTTCCCAACAGGATATCAGATCCTGAGGAAAGATAGAAGGAGTAGAGGGGGAGGAGGGGTTGCACTGCTCATAAAACACCAATGGGGATTTGAGGAAATGGAAGGCATGGACATGATTGGAGAAAGAGACTACATTGTAGGTACAATTCAGTCCGGAGAACATAAAGTAGTCATTGGAGTGATGTATAACCCACCACAGAACTGCAGGAGGCCAAGAGAGGAGTACGAAGAAAACAACAGGGTGATGGTGGACACACTGGCTGAGGTGGCAAGAAGAGCTCACTCGAGCAGAGCAAAGTTACTGGTAATGGGCGATTTCAACCACAGGGAGATCGACTGGGAAAACCTGGAGCCACATGGGGGTCCCGAAACATGGAGAGCAAAGATGATGGATGTGGTACTTGAAAACCTCATGCATCAACATGTCAGGGACACAACCAGAGAGAGAGGGGAGGATGAGCCAGCAAGACTGGATCTTGTGTTCACCCTGAGCAGTTCAGACATCGAGGACATCACTTACGAGAGGCCCCTTGGAGCTAGCGATCATGTGGTTCTGAGTTTTGACTATATAGTAGAGTTACAAGTGGAGAAGGTAACAGGAACTGAAGGGGACAGGCCAAACTATAAAAGGGGGGGACTACACAGGTATGAGAAACTTCCTGCAGGAGGTTCAGTGGGACAGAGAAATGGTAGGAAAATCAGTAAACGAGATGATGGAATATGTGGCAACAAAGTGCAAGGAGGCAGAGGAAAGTTTTGTTCCCAAGGGAAACAGAAATAATAGGAAGACCAAGACGAGTCCTTGGTTTACCCGAAGGTGTAGGGAGGCAAAAGCTAAGTGCAACAGAGAATGGAAAAGGTACAGGAGGCATAGGACCCAGGAAAACAAGGAGATTAGTAGAAGAGCCAGAAACGAGTATGCGCAGATAAGGAGGGAGGCCCAGAGACAGTATGAAAACGACATAGCATCGAAAGTCAAATCTGACCCGAAACTGCTGTATAGCCACATTAGGAAGAAGACAACAGTCAAGGACCAGGTGATAAGGCTGAGGAAAGAAGGTGGGGAACTCACAAGAAACGATCAAGAGGTATGTGAGGAGCTCAACACGAGATTTAAGGAAGTATTTACAGTAGAGACAGGAAGGACTCTGGGGGGACAGACCAGATGGGGACACCAACAAGGAATACACCAACAAGTGTTGGACGACATACATACAGATGAGGAGGAGGTGAAGAAACTGCTAAGGGACATCGATACCTCAAAGGCAATGGGACCGGACAACATCTCTCCATGGGTCCTTAGAGAGGGAGCAGATATGTTGTGCATACCACTTACCACAATCTTCAACACATCCCTGGAAACTGGGCAACTACCTGAGGTATGGAAGACAGCAAATGTAGTTCCCATTTTCAAAAAAGGAGACAGAAAAGAGGCACTAAACTATAGACCTGTGTCATTGACGTGTATAGTATGCAAAATTATGGAGAAGATTATCAGGAGGAGAGTGGTGGAGCACCTGGAACGGAACAGGAGTATAAATGCCAACCAGCACGGATTCACGGAAGGCAAATCCTGTGTCACAAACCTTCTGGAGTTTTATGATAAAATAACAGAAGTAAGACAAGAGAGAGAGGGGTGGGTTGATTGCATCTTCTTGGACTGCAAGAAGGCCTTTGACACAGTTCCTCACAAGAGATTAGTGCAGAAGCTAGAGCATCAGGCGCATATAACAGGAAGGGCACTGCAATGGATCAGAGAATACCTGACAGGGAGGCAACAACGAGTCATGGTACGTAATGATGTATCACAGTGGGCACCTGTGACGAGCGGGGTCCCACAGGGGTCGGTCCTAGGACCAGTGCTATTTTTGGTATATGTGAACGACATGACGGAAGGGTTAGACTCAGAAGTGTCCCTGTTTGCAGATGATGTGAAGTTAATGAGGAGAATTAAATCTGATGAGGACCAGGCAGGACTTCAAAGAGACCTGGACAGACTGGACACCTGGTCCAGCAAATGGCTTCTCGAATTTAATCCTGCCAAATGCAAAGTCATGAAGATAGGGGAAGGGCACAGAAGACCACAGACAGAGTATAGGCTAGGTGGCCAAAGACTGCAAACCTCACTCAAGGAGAAAGATCTTGGGGTGAGTATAACACCGAGCATGTCTCCGGAAGCACACATCAATCAGATAACTGCTGCAGCATATGGGCGCCTGGCAAACCTGAGAACAGCATTCCGACACCTTAGTAAGGAATCATTCAAGACACTGTACACCGTGTATGTCAGGCCCATACTGGAGTATGCAGCACCTGTTTGGAACCCGCACTTGATAAAGCACGTCAAGAAACTAGAGAAAGTACAAAGGTTTGCAACAAGGTTAGTTCCAGAGCTAAGGGGAATGTCCTATGAAGAAAGATTAAGGGAAATCGGCCTGACGACACTGGAGGACAGGAGGGTCAGGGGAGACATGATAACGACATATAAAATACTGCGTGGAATAGACAAGGTGGACAAGGACAGGATGTTCCAGGGAGGGGACACAGAAACAAGAGGCCACAATTGGAAGTTGAAGACACAAATGAGTCAGAGAGATAGTAGGAAGTATTTCTTCAGTCATAGAGTTGTAAGGCAGTGGAATAGCCTAGAAAATGACGTAGTGGAGGCAGGAACCATACACAGTTTTAAGACGAGGTTTGATAAAGCTCATGGAGCGGGGAGAGAGAGGGTCTAGTAGCAACCGGTGAAGAGGCGGGGCCAGGAGCTAGGACTCGACCCCTGCAACCACAAATAGGTGAGTACAAATAGGTGAGTACACACACACACACACACACACACACACACACACCTTATAATCTTCATCATTATCAGATAACTGAAAGAAAGTTTTCACCAGATGAGAGGCCTTTCGCATGGTTTTACATATGTGACCTCTTGCCTGTACAAGAGGAACTCCTGAACATACTGATTGCATCCATCCGTCCGATTGCTGGAAGTGAAAAATAAAATCAGACATTCGTCGTGTCTTCCTCCTTCCCCCGTTCTCGTAAATCCTATCAAGTATCTCCTTCATCCGTTGTTCCTCTATTCTTCTTCTTTATATATGGCCGACCCATTGTCATTTCGCTTCATGAACTATCATAACACTGAATCATACCGTAGTTTGGGATCGCGCCCATTCTATTCTCATTGATATGAGTAATGCCTCACGCACATACACACTGCGTGGACTTAACCTTTGTTGTCTATGCTAACCCTAAATCACAAAGACACTAGTCACAACCCAATGAAAGGTAATCGTGAGACCCGGAGGTGATGTCTCAAGCACTGCGAAAACGGTAAAGCAGAGAGACATGCATCCGCCCACATGACCAGCAGGCAAAAACGCTTAACAAAAATCAATGACAGGTAATGGAAAATCAGCAAAAACACTCCGAACTCTCAGTAATAAACGTTTCATAATTTTTCCATGCCAACAAAATTCATAAAAAAATGCAGATTTCAAGACTGTGTTAACCATTCTTGTCTTTGGGTGCGCAAAGAGTCTAATTTACAAGTTTAAATGGACCAAAAGTTTAGTTAATTGCCCATTTTAGGGGAGGGCGTGTTTATAAATTTATCGTACAGGTGAACTGCATCCTTAAAGACCCACGTACTTAAGAGTCTCTAAACTTAACAGTCAATTTCTGCGCATTTACGTGTAGCTCTTCTTATACCTCGAGGCAATGGTGTATAACTCTTCTGGGTTTAGAGCTTCTCTATGAAGACAATAATAATAGTATCAGTAATAATATTAATAATAATAATAATAATAAATCAACAACATCAACAACAATTATAATATGGCTTATGTATTCACGTGAGTCTGTATATGTCTATTGTATATCTATTGTCAAGCTCCACACTAGACATGCCACGAAGCTATTCTCAGCTGCTCTTGCTGAGCCATGTTTACCACTTTGGGATCCAGCTTCGTACGGATACAGTCTGTACCTTACTGGTTGAGAGCCTCAGTGTCGAGACTGATAAACTTTCCCTTGATCTCCGCCGCGAGGAGCTCGGCCTGCGCTACCAGTTTCGGGTTCAGCATATTCCTGGCAACCCGGCTTCTTCTGTAGTCTGAGTTGCGGGGAGAAAGGAAGTCCTTTGCTTGTCGTGCTAGGCTTCCTGTGTCTTTTGAATGCTGGTCCCTCTCCTGGATTGTGACCTCAGTGTGTCTGCGGAAGAGAGAGAGAGGTTGATTTTTCTTTCAGCCCTCCTTGAGAGGTGCCTGAGGTGCATATTTGTCGGAAGTGGATGAGGACATCATCCCCTCAAGTGTCGAATCATCTGGCTAATTTCTTGGAGCATAATACAATTCATGTTTCAAGGATAAAGGTCTTTACTGACGAGTCAAAGAGTGAGGGTAAGGTGGAGGGAATTTGGCTTTGCTGTGATTTGCTTGTGATGACACTTATTGTGCACTGTTACCAAGAGAGTCGTCTGTGTTTACTGAGGAGCTCAGTGCAAGCCTCGCTGCTCTTGTCGTGAGAGCTGGCTTAGATGGTTCACGGTTCTCTGTGTACACTCAGATGCCCAATGTGCTTTGTTTGCCCTGGCCTAATATGCTTCTGTTCATCCTATGGTCCAAAAGCTCCAGGAGTGGTTGGCGTGTCTCTGCCTGTGGCACAAGGATGTGGAGTGATGTTGGTGCCTGGGTCATGTTGGTGCCTGGGTCATGTCGGTGCCTGTGTCATGTTGGTGCCAGGGTCATGTTGGTGTCCCGGGAAATAAATAAACAGATGCTGAGCAAAGGTTGATGTAGTGAACCCACTCTTCAGTAGACATTTATCTTACAGTACAGTACAGTACAGTACACCCCAGTACACTTTCGCTCATATGCTCATTACTGTATGCTTGTACTCTACTGTACATCCCTGTGTGCGAGGAATCATATACAAAATATGAGGTAATCAGTCTCCGTGAATCTGTACTCTCATATTCTGCTGAACAAACTTGTGCACCTTTAGTTTGCTGTACACCTGAACTGAGCTGGGCTGGTAGTGACATATGTATGTCAATGTAACTTACAATTAGCATGCTTTATCAGTGTTAAAAAAATACAGCATCTAAAATAAAATGTAACATTGAGTATCGACTATTTGATTAATCTTTTAAAACGCAGCCGGTTCCAGTTTTACATCTTTATTTCCCGACACAGCCTACTGAATAATTTGCCTACAAATTAATGCCAATAAAGAGCTCTTGTGTGGTCGTTAATCGCGTATAACATAAATTCCAAATGAATTTTGTTTTCCTCGTCAGGCACAAGTAATTAGTTCATTAACAAAACACTGGTAATAAGGGTGGCCGCCATTATAAGGAAGAGGGCCGCGCTTCATTACGTAATCGCAACACCGTCCAAATTACTAGCAGGAAAAATGATCAGTGGAGGTACAGGTGTGTCAGTTCCCACCTCACCTGCTTATTACCACCATCCTTATCTCCATTATCTATCTGGATATGCCGTGACTGAAATCCCTGATGTCTCTCTCCCTCAGTCTAATTATCTCACTAGTGAGGCACATCTTAGGTATTAGCCAACGTTTGATCACTTCTCATCTCCGTATTTACAAAAAATGGTCTGTATACTACCCTCGGGCGATACTCAGAGTATACAATGGGTTATACGGCACACGAGGTAAGCCATTACCACTCTTAGCTGTGTACTTCCCGTGGTGGTTCATTGAGCCGTATGTGGTGAAATTATATCGATAAACAGTGGATCCGCCCTGTCATTCCATGTATCAAACTTACAGGTCGATAGACAGGACATAAGAACGGTGGTTAGGTTGGGCTATTATAGGATAATTCTAGCAGCATTTTGTGTATGGGTCTCTCTCGCCTCGTAGTTAAGCAACCTGTTCTAACGTCATATCCGAAAATTACCAAAACTGTTGTCCAGAGGGCTGAGGAAGGGTTGTTGAGGGGGTTCGGACATGTAGAGAGAATGGAGCGAAACAGAATGACTTCAAGAGTGTATCAGTCTGTAGTGGAAGGAAGGCTGGGTAGGGGTCGGCCTAGGAAAGGTTGGAGGGAGGGGGTAAAGGAGGTTTTGTGTGCGAGGGGCTTGGACTTCCAGCAGACATGCGTGAGCGTGTTTGATAGGAGTGAATGGAGACAAATGGTTTTTAATACTTGACGTGCTGTTGGAGTGTGAGCAAAGTAACATTTATGAAGGGATTCAGGGAAACCGGCAGGCCGGACTTGAGTCCTGGAGATGGGAAGTACAGTGCCTTCACTCTGAAGGAGGGGTGTTAATGTTGCAGTTTAAAAACTGTAGTGTAAAGCACCCTTCTGGCAAGACAGTGATGGAGTGAATGATGGTGGAAGTTTTTCTTTCTCGGGCCACCCTGCCTTGGTGGGAATCGGCCAGTGTGCTAAAATATATATATATATATATATATATATATATATATATATATATATATATATATATATATATATATATATATATATATATATATATATATATATATATATATATATATATATATATATATATATATATATGTCGTGCCGAATAGGCAAAAACTAGTCAGTTAGCAAGAACTCATTTAAAATTAAGTACTTTCTAAAATTTTCTCTTATACGTTTAAAGATATATTTTTTCATTCACGTTGATGCAAAATTAATAATTTTGCACCAAGACAACCTTAGAAAACTTACCTAACCTTATTATAACAAGCGCAATTTAATTTAGCTTAATTTAACTAAATATATTTTAAATAAGTTTACAATAATTTAATAATAAAGAAACACAATGAAATATTTTTTTTTTCGTTAGGTTCAGAATGAATATTGCGAAATTATTACATACTCAAATTTTCGCTTGCTTTATTCGGCAAGAAGAGTGTTCCTATATAACCCAAAATCGCAAGTTTTACCTATACGGCACGACATAGAATATATATATATATATATATATATATATATATATATATATATATATATATATATATATATATATATATATATATATATATAAGCATATTGATCATTATACGTTATTTAGGTTGTTTTAGTTTAGGTTCGGTTACGTTATAATGTTGGTCGTCTGTTGAGAAATGGAAAGAACGTTGCTTAGGAGGATCGGCCGGAGTTTAACATTTGTTCCTGAATCCAGTTTCAGGAAAATAAGAATATTATCAGCTGTTTCCATCTGCCTTCTTTTCTCCTATCAGTATATTTGAATTACTCAGAAGTTTCACACTGTGTAATTGAAATAAGAAAACAAAGTGTAAATTTATTGATCCCATCTCAGTATATTTCTCAGTATAAATAAATGTATTTTTTATTTTTTTGTAAATTTAAGTATGCCGAATGTAATAATAATAATAATAATAATAATAATAATAATAATAATAATAATAATGATGATGATGATAATAATAATAATAATAATAATAATAATAATAATAATAATAATAATAATAATAATAATAATAATATTAATAATAATAATAATAATAATAATAATAATAATAACAACAATAATAATAATAATAACGAGAGACCTTTAACGGAATGAGGGATGTCTTGATGGTTACAAAGGGCTCTTGATCCATGGAATCGAAGCTATTCTCTCCTTGTATCTCCCATTTCCCAGCTGGCATACAAAATGGGAGAATGTAGCAAATAATGTTATAGCTGAAACAATCCCCGGAGGTAGCGCAGATGAAAGGTCACACACACATGAGCTACTAAGTCTCTGCGAAAAACACACCTTAAGCCAGCAGATAGTGGAGCCAACAAGACTAGAAAACACACTTGACCTTATCTTCACAAATAATGAGGACCTGATAAAAGACATAAGAATATCAAAAACAACTAATTCCGATCACAATCTAATCGAAGTCCAGACGTACATGCATAGGGGTCCTGAACAGCAGAATGCATGTACCTGTGAAGGTGTCTTCACAAAATACAATTTCAACAACAAGAACATCAACTGGGACCAGGTAAACCATGTCCTAAACGAAACATGTTGGGAAGATGTCTTAAATGACATGGATCCAAACCAGTGCCTTGAAAGGATCAACTTCCTGGTAGCCGAAGCATGTTCTAGGCATATTCCCCTAAGAAAGAAGAAGAGCAGGAGTAAACTGGAGAGAAAAAGACGCTCCCTCTACACAAGACGACGAAGAGTCACTGAGCTCCTCAGGAGTGCTAGAATATCTGATACACGAAAGGAGGCGCTGACCAGGGAAGTGGAAACTATCGAACTTAAGCTAAATGACTCTTACAGGAACCAGGAGAGGCAGGAGGAGCTTAAAGCTATTAGTGAAATTGAAAGAAATTCAAAATATTTCTTTTCATATGCCAAAAACAAGGCAAATACCACATCTAGTATCGGGCCCTTACTCAGACAGGATGGGACTTACACAGACGACAACAAGGAAATGAGTGAAATATTGAAATCCCAGTACGACTCTGTGTTTAGTGAACCACTAATCGGTCTGAGGATCGACGACCCAAATGATTTCTTCATGAATGAGCTTCAAAACTCCATAAATGTATGCCAGATTTCCGACATTACCCTAACTCCGATAGATTTCGAAAAAGCCATTGACAACATGCCTATGCACTCAGCCCCGGGCCCAGACTCGTGGAACTCTGTTTTCATTAAGAACTGCAAGAAACCCCTCTCGCGTGCCCTAAGTACACTATGGAGGAGGAGCTTGGACATGGGTGAAATTCCACAGTCACTTAAAACGACGGATATAGCCCCACTCCATAAAGGTGGCAGCAAAGCATTAGCTAAGAACTATAGACCAATAGCTCTGACGTCCCACATCATAAAAATCTTTGAAAGAGTGCTAAGAAGCAGGATTGCAAATCACCTGGATTCCCAAAATCTGCACAATCCAGGGCAACATGGGTTCAGGGCAGGTCGCTCCTGCCTCTCACAACTACTGGATCACTATGACATGGCCTTGGATGCACTGGAAGAAAATCAGAATGCAGATGTAATATACACAGACTTTGCAAAAGCATTTGACAAATGCGATCATGGCGTAATAGCCCATAAAATACGTGCTAAAGGAATAACTGGGAAAGTGGGGAGATGGATCTTCAACTTCCTAACAAATCGAACACAAAGAGTAGTGGTCAACAGAGTTAAATCGGAGGCTGCCATAGTGAAGAGCTCTGTTCCACAAGGCACAGTACTCGCCCCCATCTTATTCCTTATCCTCGTATCAGACATAGACAGAGATATACACCACAGCACCGTATCATCCTTTGAAGATGATACTAGGATCTGCATGAGGCTGTCATCTGCTGAGGACGCGGTTAACCTCCAAGAAGATATAAACTAAGTTTTCCAGTGGGCAACGGTAAACAACATGATGTTCAATGAGGACAAATTCCAACTACTCCGTTATGGAAAACTGGAGGAGATAATAACTAGAACAGAGTATACTACTGACTCCGGCCATACAATAGAGCGGAAAAATAATGTAAGGGACCTGGGAGTAGTAATGTCTGAGGATCTCACTTTCAAGGATCACAACAGTGCCACGATCGCACGTGCAAAGAAAATGATAGGATGGATAATGAGAACTTTCAAAACGAGAGATGCCAAGCCCATGATGATTCTTTTCAAATCACTTGTTCTCTCTAGGCTGGAATACTGCTGTACATTAACATCTCCATTCAAAGCAGGTGAAATCGCAGATCTAGAGAGTGTACAGAGATCCTTTACTGCACATATAAGTTCTGTCAAGCACCTTAACTACTGGGAACGCTTGGAAGCACTTGACTTGTACTCGTTGGAACGCAGGAGGGAGAGATATATCATAATCTACACTTGGAAAATCTTGGAAGGAATGGTCCCAAATCTGCACACAGAAATCACTCCCTACGAAAGTAAAAGACTGGGCAGGCAATGCAAAATGCCGCCAATAAAAAGTAGGGGCGCCATTGGTACACTAAGAGAAAACACCATAAGTGTCCGGGGCCCAAAACTGTTCAACAGCCTCCCATCAAGCATTAGGGGAATTGCCAATAAACCCCTGGCTGCCTTGAAGAGAGAGCTGGACAGATACCTAAAGTCAGTGCCGGATCAGCCGGGCTGTGGCTCGTACGTTGGACTGCGTGCGGCCAGCAGTAACAGCCTAGTTGATCAGGCCCTGATCCATCGATAGGCCTGGTCATGGACCGGGCCGCGGGGGCGTTGATCCCCGGAATAACCTCCAGGTAACCTCCAGGTAAGTACGGGTTTTAGGTATTCCCCTGAATTTAATACTAACGAGAGACCTGATTAGGACAAAAGAAAAAAAATTAAAATTCATGGCATGGCATTAATATCACTTAGGATGAATCGCTCATATATTTCCTGCACAAAATCTGAAACAAAAGGGGCATTACCATAACCATTATTTAATAGTTTCAGATTGAAATTTCACTCCCATGGTTTTGCATTATTGTTCTGTCTTCATCAGCGAGATTATCCTCCTCATGAAGGAAGACAGTTAATTGTGCTTTGTAAATGTGTTTACGAAGCCTTATTTACGCTTATTGTCTAAGCTATACAATAGATGATTAATCACTGAGTAAGTCAAAGGGTAAAGATCGGTGATCAGTGCTTGATATCGTGTTAATTGTACACTGGTGTATATTTTTTCGAGTGGATAATCACTAATTATCCACAATGAAAATATTTCAGAATAAAAATTAATTGCATAATAATCGTTTTTGCCATAATAATTTCTTGAAGACAGTATCTTTATTAGATAAGTATTATTCAGAAAATCAACAAATGATTTTACAGACAGTAGTATAAATTTGTACAGTGGTCCTGAGGGCATGTATTGTATATGTTGTAGGAATACATTAACAATACACTGTGTATATTTAACCTAGGATAACTCAGGACATGGACAGGACTCGAACCGTGGCAAGGCAATTTTAAAATTGCTAAATTAACGGTCAAGGTCAACAAGGTCAGCAAGGTCAGCAAGGTCAACAAGGTCAACAAGGTCAACTAGTGTGTCTGCTTTTCCCCTCATGGGGGTTCCCTAGTATTTATCTTATATTAATATAGATGTTCACTACCCTTAAAGACACGATCATTATAAAAATTTTGATTGCAAGCATAAATATACCTCACGGTCCTCTTAAGTCATCAACAATGTCTCTGATTCATGGAACTAGAAGAAGATTATCTGAATTAGTGACCCAAGAGGGTTATTAACCCTGGATAATCAAAGAAAGCTAGGATTCTTTTAGGTCATATCTTAAGATGCGAACCACAACAGTCGATCAATTTTCAAGTATTTATTTACTGTAAGGTAACAAAGGCCTAGGATTCGACCAGGATACGTTCGATTGCGAGTCGAACGAGCTACCTCTACGATACGAAGTCCACGGGAAGAGAATACCAGAGCGCAGCGGAAGCGCCCCCCTTGGTGCTCCTGCGCAGCTTCTGCTGGTAGCAGAGCGGGGTGCCATCCACAAGTGGTGAGTGGCTCTCATACGGAACTCCCCAAGACCCAGCTGGTGACAGCGAGGGGAGGAGTGAAGCAGGAACCGCTGGAGAGGATATGGAAGAGATGTGGGAAGGAGAGGTTAAGACAATAAATAATAAGAGAGATAGTGGAAGGGTAGGAGAAGGAATGATAAAAGACGTGGGAAGGAAGGGTAATGGAAGGAAAGGTAAGAGACAGATATGGCAAAATGTTAGGTAAAATAGGTATTAGAAGGAGAGGGTAGGAGAAGGAAAGGTAAATGAGATATTAGGTAAGGATAGAGAAGAGAGAATAAGAGAGATGCTAGAAGGAGAGGGTAGAAGAATGCAGGGTAAGAGAGAAATGGGAAGGAAAGTTACGAGACATGAGTAGAGGAGAGGAGAGGGAAGGTAAGGGAAACAACGAGGGAAGGAAGACATGTAGGATAACAGAGGGCAAGAGAGAGAGATATGCGAGAATAAGTAAACGTAAACAGAAGTGAAGACCTGGGAGGGAGATATAACGTAACTAATTATTACAATCAGAGGGAAGCAATTACCTTATTTTCCGGCATATAAGGCGCACGAGCATTACGAGTATTACACTTTTATTACTATAATGAAATGCATGTCCTTTAATAAAACACCACTTGCCAGTAACCCAAAGCCTACCCTTGACCCTCACCTTGAGCATATACGGCACAGGCTGATTTTCCAAGACTTTTCTTTGGGGGCAAAAAGCGCGCCTTATATGCAGGAAAATGCTGTGACTTTTAAGAGTCCTAATGCACATGGAGAACGGGAGGTTTGATCCAAGTGGAATGTATCTCCTATTTCCCAGATTAAGAGCCTTTTACTGGTTTCGAGACACCCTTCCATGGGTGGGTGCAACATACATGTACTGAACTGCTTGTCTCACCTCATTCATCTCTACCATCTGCGCCAAGCAAAAGAAACATGAACTCTGTGTAAAACAAGACAGTCTTCAAGGCGATAATCACAAAAGGAAGGACAGAGCTATGACGAGCGAAGCTGGGATTTCTCAATCTTGTATCTATGTAGAAGTCTATGTTAAGAAGATTCTATACAGTCTTGGCCAATCGAGTACGTTAGTCTTCCGTGTGTACTCACGTATTCGTGCTCTATTTGTGGTTGCAGAAGTCGAGTCATAGCTCCGGACCCCGCCTCTTCACTGATTGCTACTAGGTCCTCTCTCTCCCTGCCCCCTATGTATGGTTCCCGCCTCCACTACGTCACTTTCTAGGCTATTCCACTGCCTGACAACTCTATGACTGAAGAAATACTTCCTAACATCCCTTTGACTCATCTGAGTCTTCAACTTTCAATTGTGACCTCTTGTTTCTGTGTCCCATCTCTAGAACATCCTGCCTTTGTCCACCTTGTCTATTCCGCGCAGTATTTTATATGTTATCATGTCTCCCCTGACCCTCCTGTCTTCCAGTGTCGTCAGGCCAATTTCCCTTAACCTTTCTTCGTAGGACAATCCCCTTAGCTCTGGGACTAGCCTTGTCGCAAACCTTTGCACTTTCACTACTTTCTTGACGTGCTTGACCAGGTGTGGATTGCAAACTGGTGCTGCATACTCCAGTATGGGCCTGACGTATATGTGTTAGGTAAGACACATATGCAACAGTTAGGTATCTTTATTTCGAAACGTTTCGCCTACACAGTAGGCTTCTTCAGTCGAGTACAGATAAAAGAAGAGGTAGTTGCCCAGTTTCAATGGATGTGTTGAAGATCTTTGTTAGTGGCACACACAGCATCTCTGCTCCCTCTCTAAGGACCCACGGAGAGATGTTGTCTGGTCCCACCGCCTTTGAGGTATCAAGTTCATATAGCAGCTTCTTCACCTCCTCCTCGGTTATGTGTACCTCATCCAACACTTGTTGGTGTACCTCCCCTTTCTGAATTCCTGGAGTCCTTCCTGTCTCCACTGTAAATACTTCTTTAACTCTCCTGTTGAGCTCCTCACATTCCTCTTGGTCGTTTCTGGTGAACTCCCCACCATCCTTCCTCAGCTTGATTACTTTGTCCTTGGCTGTTGTTTTCCTGCTGATGTGGCTTTACAATAGCTTCGGGCCCGACTTGACTTTGATGCGATGTCATTTTCGCATTGTCGTTGAGCCTCATTTCTTATCTGTGCATATTCGTTTCTGGCTCTTCGGTTGCTCTCTTTAATTTCCTAGGTCCTTTCTCTTCCGTACCTTTTTGGCATTCTCTAGTGCACCTAGTTTTTGCCTCCCTACACCTTTGGGTGAACCAGGGACTCATTCTGGTCTTCCATTTATTTCTGCTTACCTTGGGAACGATCCTCTCCTCTGCCTCCTTGCATTTTGTTGTCACATAGTCCATCATAAACAACAAAAAAAGGCACAATACCGTCACTGGAACAATACACAAATAACCCGCACATAAAAGAGAGAAGTTTACGACGACGTTTCGGTCCGACTTGGACCATTTACAAAGTGAGGTGACTTTGTAAATGGTCCAAGTCGGACCGAAACGTCGTCGTAAGCTTCTCTCTTTTATGTGCGGGTTATTTGTTTATAGTCCATCATTTCTTTTATTGGTTTACATGCCAGTTCTCTCTCCCACTGAATGTCTTGCAGGAAGTTCCTCATGCCTGTGTAGTCCTCCCTTTTGTAGTTTGTGTGTGTGTGTGTGTGTGTGTGTGTGTGTGTGTGTGTGTGTGTGTGTGTGTGTGTGTGTGTGTGTGTGTGTGTGTGTGTGTGTGTGTGTGTGTGTGTGTGTGTGTATGTGTGTGTGTGAGTGTGTGTGTCTGTGTGTGTATTAGGTCCCTGGATGAATCCCCGTGTGTGAGGTCGCTGTATGGGTCACCAGTGTGTGTGAGGTGGCTGTATGAGTCCCCAGTGTGTGTGAGGTGACTGTATGAGTGAGTCCCCAGTGTGTGTGAGGTGGCTGAATGAGTCCCCAGTGTGTGTGAGGTCGCTGTATGAGTCCCCAGTGTGTGTGAGGTCGCTGTATGGGTCCCCGATGTGTGTGAGGTTGCTGTATGAGTCCCCAGTGTGTGTGAGGTGGCTGTATGGGTCCCCAGTGTGTGTGAGGTTGCTGTATGAGCCCGCAGTGTGTGTGAGGTCCCTGTATGGGTCCCCGATGTGTGTGAGGTTGCTGTATGAGTCCCCAGTGTGTGTGAGGTGGCTGTATGAGTCCCCAGTGTGTGTGTGAGGAGGCTGTATGAGTCCCCAGTGTGTGTGAGGTGGCTGTATGAATCCCCTTTGTGTGTGAGGTGGCTGTATGAGTCCCCAGTGTGTTTGAAGTGGCTGTATGAGCCTCAAGTGTGTGTGAGGTGGCTGTATGAGTCCCCAGTGTGTGTGTGAGGTGGCTGTATGAGTCCCCAGTGTGTGTGAGGTGGCTGTATGAGTCCCCAGTGTATGAGATGTGGCTGTATGAGTCCCTAGTGTGTGTGAGGTGGCTGTATGAGTCCCCAGTGTGTGTGAGGTGGCTGTATGAGTCCCCAGTGTGTGTGAGGCTGCTGTATGAATCCCCAGTGTGTGTGAGGTAGCTGTATGAGTCCCCAGTGTGTGTAAGGTGGCTGTATGCATACCCAGTGCGTGTGAGGTGGCTGTATGAGTCCCCAGTGTGTATGAGGCCGCTGTATGAGTCCCCAGTGTGTGTGAGGTGGCTGTATGAGTCCCCAGTGTGTGTGAGGCTGCTGTATGAATCCCCAGTGTGTGTGAGGTAGCTGTATGAGTCCCCAGTGTGTGTAAGGTGGCTGTATGCATCCCCAGTGCGTGTGAGGTGGCTGTATGAGTCCCCAGTGTGTATGAGGCCGCTGTATGAGTCCCCAGTGTGTGTGAGGTGGCTGAATGAGTCCCCAGTGTGTGTGAGGTGGCTGTTTGAGTCCCCATTGTGTATGAGGCTGCTGTATGAGTCCCCAGTGTGTGTGAGGTGGCTGTATGAGTCCCCAGTGTGTGTAAGGTGGCTGTATGAGTCCCCAGTGTGTGTGAGGTGGATGAATGAGTCCCCAGTGTGTGTGAGGTGGCTGAATGAGTCCCCAGTGTGTATGAGGCCGCTCTATGAGTCCCCAGTGTGTGTGTGA
The DNA here is from genome assembly GCF_038502225.1 of Cherax quadricarinatus. NCBI lineage: Eukaryota > Metazoa > Arthropoda > Malacostraca > Decapoda > Parastacidae > Cherax > Cherax quadricarinatus. The sequence goes on from NC_091316.1 coordinate 12,432,763, forward strand.
GGTGGCTGTATGAGTTCCCAGTGTGTGTAAGGTGGCTGTATGAGTCCCCAGTGTGTGTGAGGTGGCTGAATGAGTCCCCAGTGTGTGAGGTGGCTGTATGAGTCGCCAGTGTGTGTGAGGTGGCTGTATGAGTCCCCAGTGTGTGTGAGATGGCTGTATGATTCCTCAGTGTGTGTGTGAGGTGGCTGTATGAGTCACCAGTGTGTGTGAGGTGGCTATATGAGTCTCCAGTGTGTGTGAGGTGGCTGTATGAGTCCCCAGTGTGTGTGAGGTGGCTGTATGAGTCCCCAGTGTGTGTGAGTTGAATGTATGAGTCCCCAGTGTGTGTGAGGTGGCTGTATGAGTCCCCAGTGTGTGTGAGGTGGCTGTATGAGTCCCCAGTGTGTGTGAGGTGGCTGTATGAGCTCCCAGTGTGTGTGAGGTGGATGTATGAGTTCCCAGTGTGTGCGAGGTGGCTGTATGAGTCCCCAGTGTGTGTGAGGTGGCTGTATGAGTTCCCAGTGTGTGTGAGGTGACTGTATGAGTCCCCAGTGTGTGTGAGGTGACTGTATGAGTCCCCAGTGTGTGTGAGGTGGCTGTATGAGTCCCCAGTGTGTGTAAGGTGGCTGTATGAGTCCCCAGTGTGTGTGAGGTGGATGAATGAGTCCCCAGTGTGTGTGAGGTGGCTGAATGAGTCCCCAGTGTGTATGAGGCCGCTCTATGAGTCCCCAGTGTGTGTGTGAGGTGGCTGTATGAGTTCCCAGTGTGTGTAAGGTGGCTGTATGAGTCCCCAGTGTGTGTGAGGTGGCTGAATGAGTCCGCAGTGTGTGTGTGTGAGTTGGCTGAATGAGTCCCCAGTGTGTGTGAGGTGGCGGTATGAGTTCCCAGTGTGTGTAAGGTGGCTGTATGAGTCTCCAGTGTGTGTGAGGTGGCTGAATGAGTCCGCAGTGTGTGTGTGTGAGTTGGCTGAATGAGTCCCCAGTGTGTGTGAGGTGGTTGTATGAGTCTCCAGTGTGTGTGTGTGAGGCCGCTGCATGAGTCCCCAGCGTGTGAGTGAGGGGGCTGTATGAGTCCCCAGTGTGTGTGAGATGGCTGTATGATTCCTCAGTGTGTGTGTGTGAGGTGGCTGTATGAGTCCCCAGTGTGTGTGAGGTGGCTGTATGAGTCTCCAGTGTGTGTGAGGTGGCTGTATGAGTCCCCAGTGTGTGTGAGGTGGCTGTATGAGTCCTCAGTGTGTGTGAGTTGAATGTATGAGTCCCCAGTGTGTGTGAGGTGGCTGTATGAGTCCCCAGTGTGTGTGAGGTGGCTGTATGAGTCCCCAGTGTGTGTGAGGTGGCTGTATGAGCTCCCAGTGTGTGTGAGGTGGCTGTATGAGTCCCCAGTGTGTGTGAGGTGGCTGTATGAGTTCCCAGTGTGTGTGAGGTGACTGTATGATTCCCCAGTGTGTGTGAGGTGACTGTATGAGTCCCCAGTGTGTGTGAGGTGGCTGTATGAGTTCCCAGTGTGTGTGAGGTGACTGTATGAGTCCCCAGTGTGTGTGAGGTGACTGTATGAGTTCCCAGTGTGTGTGAGGTGGCTGTATGAGTCCCCAGTGTGTGTGAGGTGACTGTATGAGTCCCCAGTGTGTGTGAGGTGGGTGTATGAGTCTCCAGTGTGTGTGAGGTGGCTGTATGGTCCCCAGTGTGTGTGAGGTGGCTGTATGAGTCCCCAGTGTGTGTGAGGTGACTGAATGAGTCCCCAGTGTGTGTGTGAGTTGGCTGAATGAGTCCCCAGTGTGTGTGAGGTGACTGTATGAGTCCCCAGTGTGTGTGAGGTGGCTGTATGAGTCTCCAGTGTGTGTGAGGTGGCTGTATGAGTCCCCAGTGTGTGTAAGGTGGCTGTATGAGTCTCCAGTGTGTGTGAGGTGGCTGAATGAGTCCCCAGTGTGTGTGTGAGTTGGCTGAATGAGTCCCCAGTATGTGTGAGGTGGCTGTATGAGTCCTCAGTGTGTGTGTGAGGTTGCTTTATGAGTCCCCAGTGTGTGTGAGGTGGCTGTATGAGTCCCCAGTGTGTGTGAGGTGGCTGTATGAGTCTTCAGTGTGTGTGAGGTGGCTGTGTGAGTCCCCAGTGTGTGTGAGGTGGCTGTATGAGTCCCCAGTGTGTGTGAGTTGAATGTATGAGTCCCCAGTGTGTGTGAGGTGGCTGTATGAGTCCCCAGTGTGTGTGAGGTGGCTGTATGAGTCCCCAGTGTGTGTGAGGTGGCTGTATGAGCTCCCAGTGTGTGTGAGGTGGATGTATGAGTCCCCAGTGTGTGTGCGAGGTGGCTGTATGAGTCTCCAGTGTGTGTGAGGTGGCTGTATGAGTCTCCAGTGTGTGTGAGGTGACTGTATGAGTCCCCAGTGTGTGAGAGGTGACTGTATAAGTCCTCAGTGTGTGTGAGGTGGCTGTATGAGTCCCCAGTGTGTGTGAGGTGACTGTATGAGTCCCCAGTGTGTGTGAGGTGACTGTATGAGTCCCCAGTGTGTGTGAGGTGGCTGTGTGAGACCCCAGTGTGTGTGAGGTGACTGTATGAGTCCCCAGTGTGTGTGAGGTGGCTGTATGAGTCTCCAGTGTGTGTGAGGTGGCTGTATGAGTCCCCAGTGTGTGTGAGGTGGCTGTATGAGTCCCCAGTGTGTGTGAGGTGACTGTATGAGTCCCCAGTGTGTGTGAGGTGGATGTTGCCTTGATGCTGGTGAAGAGCTCTTGATGCATGTAAATTAAGTAATCCTTCCCCTTCCTCGAAACAAACCCGTTTATCTCTCATTCCTCAGGTGCTCTATGGGTTTCAATACTCAGGACCACCACGAAGACCACCTTCAAGACCACACAGAGCTGATCATAAAGACAACGCCAGAGGGTCGGCTATATAGGATTAAGGGCTCAAGAAGGATTAACTGCCCGTAAATCCTCTCACCTCTTCAACCTCCCTCGCCGCCCTACTCCAAGACGTTAATCAAGCTGGGCGAGACAGAAGGGAGAAACTGATGTGAGTGGAAGACAGATATCAGTAGTAAACAGATGTAGAACGGTCCGTTCTATGTGAAGTTCTATACAGAGCAAGTTTATAATGGGACAGCACTTCATTGTATGTAAAGTTCCATACAGAGTGAAACGTTTCCACAAATGAAAGTTTTTTTCTGCAAGTGAGTCTTCAGCGTCGGCAGTACGCTGCTGTAAAGCCAGTAGATGCTGGCGACTGCTTCTCTAATAAATAGCGAAGCAATCGCCAGCAACTACTCTTGAGGAAACTTGACCAGTACCTCCGCTTAATGCTGCATCAACTAGGGTGTGATGGATATATGGGCCAGCTGGCAGCCAGGAACAGCGGTCTGGTTTATTAAACAGGTAGGCACCAAAACAAGCCTGGCCTAGGGACGAGCGATGGGAGTAGACAGGCTCTGGAAACCCGTCTAAGGCATGACTCCTGACGTGTGCCTCAGTCATGTGATAACTCGCTCAATGAGTCAGCAGCACCTTAATAATTAAGTGTACTTAAAAAATAAATCGCTTGATGTTTGGCTGGGATTAATATGCCATAAAAGTGATCAATTAATAGTGAGGAGCCACTTGATCTACACATCAGGTAGAGAGATCTGTGTATTTTCCTTTCATTCAGAGACCCGATGATTACATTTCATTTGCAATGCGTAAGCCTATCGTCTACCTTTCG
>NC_091316.1:12438929-12533929 GCF_038502225.1 Cherax quadricarinatus
AGGTTAAGGATTCCTAACTTTATTGGCAAGCTAAGAGCTGTTACCTACATCAGCTCATTTGAAAGCATTTTTATTGTTAAGAGACATACAAGTAGGGAACAGGATGAAGTTGGAGCCATCTGTGGGCCAGCATTTTCATTTGATCAACTGACTTTATCTCGTTGACATCATTATGCTGTACGAATGTGTTCCATACTCGAGTCATCCTGGGTATGTATGATCTCAGATGGAGTGATGTTCTGGAGAAGGGTACAGCCAGAGTGAAGTTGTTGCTTTCTGCCCGTCTTGTGGCATAAAAGCTTGTTTCACGCTGTCCTCGAAGTGGATCCAAGTGTGGTATTTTGACAATATTGGCCTTGCACATAACAGTAAGGCCACCCACATCCCTCCTATGTTGAAGGCTCTGCTGAAATGACAGATCTATCCAGGATGGGTCCAGGCGAGAGATGAGACGTCTTGCTCTGTTCTCTACTCTGTCAAGCAGTCGCAGATGAGAGGGGGGGGGCAGGCAAACCAAGAAAGTGGAGCATACTCAAGGTGTGAGCGTACTTGTGCCTCGTACAGAATCTTGCAACCCCTACTGTCAAGCAGATGCGAGATACGGCGAAGTGCTGTAAGCTTCCTGGCTGCCTTGTTTGCAAGATTTACAACATGGTTCTTCATGGTTAGTTTGGAGTCAGATTTCACCCCAAGGATATCAACTTCTTCTCCAGGTGCCAACATCCTCCCATTCATCCTTGTATTCGGTACCCTCTTTTATTTTCATGTGAAGTGCTAATCACGCATCTGTCACGTTATGCCTGGAGAATGTAAGACCGTCTGGTTTGATTTGAGGAATAGGAGTGTAGCTCCATTTCCTTGTATCGAGAGCTCTTCCCCAGCATCAAAGCATCCTCCCCCTTAAAGGGGTGGAAGCATCACGGAAGGATATGTATACTCCACACAACACTCAGAGTGACATTCCCTTATTACGGTCTTCCTGTGAGGCTTGGCTGTGTCTAGCACATGCAACCACATCTCGTATTCCGTACACGCAAAACAACTCTACTTACCATAATTTTTAAAGGAGTGGACTGGTAAGCCAGCTGAAGGCCTCGGTCAGATGATCAGAAGCTCCAGCTGCGGGTCTTCATATGACTAAGGCACGAGACAGGAAACACTTGTTCTGTTTCTTGACAAACCTTACCTTACTTAAAGATTCTATCACAGCACAGTCAGGCATAGAAAAGACACTCTCACTTTAACGCACATACTAGAAATGTACACTTAGACAAAGTTTCGGTAGCTCACAGATAATTATAGTCTCGACGGACCTACATGTAGTCTAGTTTTCATTACTTAAGAATTTTCATCATTTAGGATGACCTAACTCACTCTCAAGGAAAAATAGGTGAAAGAGGAGGTAGATGAGGGAAGTGATGGAGGGGGTGAGAGACGGAGGTTGTGGAGCGGGCGAAAAGATGGAGGTTAGCAGATGTTGGTTCTAGTATTGAGCTTGCCTCCACTACCTCTTCCTCCAGCTCCTTTCATATTTTCACTAACCTGACACAGAATAATACTTCATAACACCCCTGTGGCCCACCTGGGTGACCAGTCTTCAGTAAAGTCCTCGTAAGCTGGTTCTTCCCTATTGTTAAAAGCCTCAAGTATCTGCTGCGTTCTGAGCAAGGCTTCTCTAACTAGTGTATGTTCTCACTTGAGCAGGAGTAACCCAGTTGTTCTTGCTGAGGTCACTTTTCATTCCCTGCGCCAGCCTCACGTTTTTCAATCAACCGAGAATGTGCGGTATTTGTAACCACCAAACTGTGTGTGTAATTACCAATTTCTAGCTACAAGTGTAGAGCTTTGTTGGTGGGTGTCCCGTTTGTGTGTGTGAGAGAGATAATATATATATATATATATATATATATATATATATATATATATATATATATATATATATACGTATATATATATATATATATATATATATATATATATATATATATATATATATATATATATATATATATATATATAGATAGATAGATAGATAGAGAGAGAGAGAGAGAGAGAGAGAGAGAGAGAAGGTGCGAGGTGTTCAATAAGGAAGTGGACCTGAGCGGAGCGACGCACACGTCGGCGGAAGTTCCAAACATTAAGTGAGAAAAAAAAAAAGGTATCCAGAGGAATATTTACTTCAAGCGCCCCGTAAAACATACAGAGAGAGACACTGATGAGTCTCACTAATGAAGACCATCACCATTTATGTAGTCTTAGGTAATTATGAGTCTTGTGTTGGGAGTTATAAGAGGCGAGTCTGGCGCACTTCACCACAACACAAGCCCACACCACCAATGCAAAAGCTCTCCTAAAGACCTGCCATTATGGCGGATTTTTTTGTTTAGAAGCTCATTTTCTGATACAAGTTTTGATCTAAGTTGCCATTAAACGTTTTGGAATAAAAATATTATTTACAACTTTTGTTGCGATTTTTCCTATTTGAACTTTTTATAGTTTCTTGTCTTGGGAAAATTTATCTCAGTTGATTACAGATTACTTTCTGGATCTTTAAAAGTATATAAATATCATCTTTAAATAAAGAGTAAAAATATTGAAAAGACTAAATACAGCACATCGTGCATGTACTCACATATTTGAAGTTGGGAAGGTCAGGTGATAGAGACCTAGCTCTTGGACCCCACCTTTCAATCACTCACAGACGGTCCCACTCTAAATTTTCCTGTCCAACTTTTTTTCAGAAGTTGTAATATTGCTCATTCTCGATATTTGGTAAGCTTATGTTAGTTGAGCTAAACCTATATCGATCTGCATCGACCTATATAATTCATCCGATATTAACAAGATTAAAGAAATATATGTATATGGCATACGTCAGGCTGCGCGATGTGCATTGAAAAATCACAAACGTAATATTTTCTCATGAATGGCAAAAAAAATTGAGAATGGACTGCTGTTATATATATATATATATATATATATATATATATATATATATATATATATATATATATATATATATATATATATATATATATACATTATATATATATATATATATATATATATATATATATATATATATATATATATATATATATATATATATATATATATAACAATACTGCGACTAGCCATGGATTCGAACCCAAATTGCTTTGACCTGCCTCATGTTGAGCGAAAACCCATGACGCTCTAACCCACAGGACCACGCAATCCTACAAGAACCAAGCACCCAGCCAAGCTAGGTGTGTTACCATTGGTCCGAGGACATACGGTGGTGTGCGTGCCTCTGAGCTAATTTCATTCTCCTCCCCGTTTGATGTACTAGCCTCAACGAGCAGTATTTTATATTATTGTGACCACGAACAAGTGGTATTGATCAATTCCAATTGTTCGTGGTCAAAATAATATATGTATATGCTGGTGAAAACCTGCAGTTGGGTTCAGCTTTGTTTCATTCTCTCCTCCTAGTGACACTGTCGCAAAAACCAGTCAGTTTTTGTAGTCGTGTTCGAATGATGGTACAAGCAGATGACGCCAACATAAAATTGAGCATGAGGCCCTTGGAGCCAGCTGGACGCTTGTTAGGGCAAGGTGGGAGCGGGAGAGGGCCAACTGGCTGCTAGTGAGGGCCAGCTGGCTCTCTGGTTCTACCAGCATCTCACAGATGGCACAATTACCCAATAGAGCTTTATTCCCCCCCCCCACTCCCCCGCCCCTCAACAGGATAAAGTCACCACAGCTCAATAACAAGGAATCTACCCCTTCTAATCCTTCTCAAGGGAAAGGGATCTGATGCCGGTGAAGAAAGGTTCTCCATCAAGGGAAATGAAGCTAACTTTCTCTTGAAAGAAGCTTAATTACCTCCCATTCTCCATGTGCTGTATGACTTTCATGGGTTTAGCATTTTCCCGTGAAGCTAATCTCGAACAAGCTGGGTTGGTAAGCCTGGCTAATTGAGGGGTGTTACTAGACCGTCAGCTAGCTGGCTCCCTAGTTAGTGTTCTAACCCCATAACATCCTAGTAATTGAGGTAGAAATTAGCGACAACGTTTCACTCCTGCAGAGCGAAACGTTGCCACAATAAAATATCACATCAGTTGCATCTGTGTCCTTTTACCTACCTTAACATGTTAGTTGTGTAATTTAACAGCTAGACATCCCCCCCCCCCCGCAAGGCTTTCATGGTTGACAATGTTATTCAAAATATAAATGACTTTATACTTTAACAGTGGTTCAGACTATGTTGTAAATGACGCAGTGGTTCGGGCTATGTTGTAAATGACGCAGTTGTTCAGGCTATGTTGTAAATGACGCAGTGGTTCGGGCTATGTTGTAAATGACGCAGTGGTTCGGGCTATGTTGTAAATGACGCAGTGGTTCAGGCTGTTGTAAATGACGCAGTGGTTCAGGCTGTTGTAAATGACACAGTGGTTCAGGCTGTTGTAAATGACACAGTGGTTCAGGCTGTTGTAAATGACACAGTGGTTCAGGCTATGCTGTAAATGACACAGTGGTTCAGGCTGTTGTAAATGACACAGTGGTTCAGGCTATGCTGTAAATGACACAGTGGTTCAGGCTGTTGTAAATGACGCAGTGGTTCAGGCTGTTTTAAATGACGCAGTGGTTCAGGCTGTTGTAAATGACGCAGTGGTTCAGGCTGTTGTAAATGACGCAGTGGTTCAGGCTGTTGTAAATGACACAGTGGTTCAGGCTGTTGTAAATGACGCAGTGGTTCAGGCTGTTGTAAATGACGCTACTTACGGTTAGAATCACTGTCATGTTGCAGTTATTGCTAAAAATAGAAGTTACTTTGCGTTTAGTGCGCATTTCTGCAAGATTCTCCCGTTTTGCTGTAGTCGCCGCAATTTATTGTTATTATCTGTTATGTTGCAAAAAGGGATACTTACTGTTATTTACTGTTAGACTCGCGTTATGTTGCAGATACCGTTACTGTTTTAGAACCCTTCAGTTATTATGTTATAGGTACAGTTACTTACTGTTAGAATCTTGAGTTACGTTGCTCGTACAGTTGCTTACTGTTAGAACCTTTAGTAACGGTGCCTTCAAGTACCGTTACTTAATGTTAAAATCACTGATCTTAGTGCACTCTTTCTTCTTTATCATCGATTTTAATCATCATTATCTTCTCTAACTCCTTCCTTTATTGTCTTATTCAGTTATTCTTGTTTTCAGCTTCACATCTTTATCCTGTTTTTTTTTTTCCAATTTTCTGAACTACTGATTTCCCCATCTTCCTCTTCCGTCATTTTTTTTACTTCCCTCTCCTCCCTCTTCTTCCTTCCAGTATCCGCTTCTATTTCCTCTTCATCTCCTCTGCACTGCTTACTCCCCCTTCGCTATCAGCGTCTAATCAAGTTACTTCCTTCTTGTGGTATTTCACTGGCCATGATTTTTTTTTTTGTAAGATTTTGCCTCTGGGGGAGAGTTTATTGGGCAGTGCCACTCGTCTTCTGAGTGAACGTTCTACCATAGAGACAGTACTGGGCAGTGCCGCTCATCTTGTGACTGAGCGTTCCTCAGTAAACACACTACTGGGCAGTGGCACTTATCCTGTAATTGAACTTTCCCCGGTAAACACAGTACTGGGCAGTGCCACTCATCCTGTGATTGAACTTTCCCCAGTAAACACAGTACTGGGCGGTGCCACTCATCCTGTGATTGAACTTTCCTCAGTAAACACAGTACTGGGTAGTGCCACTCATCCTGTGATTGAACTTTTCCCAGTAAACACAGTACTGGGCGGTGCCACTCATCCTGTGATTGAACTTTCCTCAGTAAACACAGTACTGGGCGGTGCCACTCATCCTGTGATTATACTTTCCCCAGTAAACACAGTACTGGGCGGTGCCACTCATCCTGTGATTGAACTTTCCTCAGTAAACTCAATACTGGGCGGTGCCACTCATCCTGTGATTGAACTTTCCCCAGTAAACACAGTACTGGGCGGTGCCACTCATCCTGTGATTGAACTTTCCCCAGTAAACACAGTACTGGGCAGTGCCACTCATCCTGTGATTGAACTTTCCCCAGTAAACACAGTACTGGGCGGTGCCACTCATCCTGTGATTGAACTTTCCTCAGTAAACACAGTACTGGGTAGTGCCACTCATCCTGTGATTGAACTTTTCCCAGTAAACACAGTACTGGGCGGTGCCACTCATCCTGTGATTGAACTTTCCTCAGTAAACACAGTACTGGGCGGTGCCACTCATCCTGTGATTATACTTTCCCCAGTAAACACAGTACTGGGCGGTGCCACTCATCCTGTGATTGAACTTTCCTCAGTAAACACAATACTGGGCGGTGCCACTCATCCTGTGATTGAACTTTCCCCAGTAAACACAGTACTGGGCGGTGCCACTCATCCTGTGATTGAACTTTCCCCAGTAAACACAGTACTGGGCGGTGCCACTCATCCTGTGATTGAACTTTCCCCAGTAAACACAGTACTAGGCAGTGCCACTCATCCTGTGATTGAACTTTCCCCAGTAAACACAGTACTGGGCGGTGCCACTCATCCTGTGATTGAACTTTCCTCAGTAAACACAGTACTGGGTAGTGCCACTCATCCTGTGATTGAACTTTTCCCAGTAAACACAGTACTGGGCGGTGCCACTCATCCTGTGATTGAACTTTCCTCAGTAAACACAGTACTGGGCGGTGCCACTCATCCTGTGATTATACTTTCCCCAGTAAACACAGTACTGGGCGGTGCCACTCATCCTGTGATTGAACTTTCCTCAGTAAACACAATACTGGGCGGTGCCACTCATCCTGTGATTGAACTTTCCCCAGTAAACACAGTACTGGGCGGTGCCACTCGTCCTGTGATTGAACTTTCCCCAGTAAACACAGTACTGGGCGGTGCCACTCATCCTGTGATTGAACTTTCCCCAGTAAACACAGTACTAGGCAGTGCCACTCATCCTGTGATTGAACTTTCCCCAGTAAACACAGTACTGGGCGGTGCCACTCATCCTGTGATTGAACTTTCCTCAGTAAACTCAATACTGGGCGGTGCCACTCATCCTGTGATTGAACTTTCCCCAGTAAACACAGTACTGGGCGGTGCCACTCATCCTGTGATTGAACTTTCCCCAGTAAACACAGTACTGGGCAGTGCCACTCATCCTGTGATTGAACTTTCCCCAGTAAACACAGTACTGGGCGGTGCCACTCATCCTGTGATTGAACTTTCCTCAGTAAACACAGTACTGGGTAGTGCCACTCATCCTGTGATTGAACTTTTCCCAGTAAACACAGTACTGGGCGGTGCCACTCATCCTGTGATTGAACTTTCCTCAGTAAACACAGTACTGGGCGGTGCCACTCATCCTGTGATTATACTTTCCCCAGTAAACACAGTACTGGGCGGTGCCACTCATCCTGTGATTGAACTTTCCTCAGTAAACACAATACTGGGCGGTGCCACTCATCCTGTGATTGAACTTTCCCCAGTAAACACAGTACTGGGCGGTGCCACTCATCCTGTGATTGAACTTTCCCCAGTAAACACAGTACTGGGCGGTGCCACTCATCCTGTGATTGAACTTTCCCCAGTAAACACAGTACTAGGCAGTGCCACTCATCCTGTGATTGAACTTTCCCCAGTAAACACAGTACTGGGCGGTGCCACTCATCCTGTGATTGAACTTTCCTCAGTAAACACAGTACTGGGTAGTGCCACTCATCCTGTGATTGAACTTTTCCCAGTAAACACAGTACTGGGCGGTGCCACTCATCCTGTGATTGAACTTTCCTCAGTAAACACAGTACTGGGCGGTGCCACTCATCCTGTGATTATACTTTCCCCAGTAAACACAGTACTGGGCGGTGCCACTCATCCTGTGATTGAACTTTCCTCAGTAAACACAATACTGGGCGGTGCCACTCATCCTGTGATTGAACTTTCCCCAGTAAACACAGTACTGGGCGGTGCCACTCGTCCTGTGATTGAACTTTCCCCAGTAAACACAGTACTGGGCGGTGCCACTCATCCTGTGATTGAACTTTCCCCAGTAAACACAGTACTAGGCAGTGCCACTCATCCTGTGATTGAACTTTCCCCAGTAAACACAGTACTGGGCGGTGCCACTCATCCTGTGATTGAACTTTCCTCAGTATACACAATACTGGGCGGTGTCACTCATCCTGTGATTGAATTTTCCCCAGTAAACACAGTACTGGGCAGTGCCACTCATCCTGTGATTGAACTTTCCTCAGTAAACACAATACTGGGCGGTGCCACTCATCCTGTGATTGAACTTTCCCCAGTAAACACAGTACTGGGCCGTGCCACTCATCCTGTGATTGAACTTTCCTCAGTAAACACAATACTGGACGGTGCCACTCATCCTGTGATTGAACTTTCCCCATTAAACGCAATACTGGGCATTGCCACTCATCCTGTGACTGAACTTTCCCCAGTAAACACAATACTGGGCGGTGCCACTCATCCTGTGATTGAACTTTCCTCAGTAAACACAATACTGGGCAGTGCCACTCATCCTGTGATTGAACTTTCCCAAGTAAACACAATACTGGGCTGTGCAACTCATCTTGGGATTGAACTTTCCTCAGTAAACACAATACTGGGCAGTGCCACTCATCCTGTGATTGAACTTTCCCCAGTAAACACAATACTGGGCAGTGCCACTCATTCTGTGATTGAACTTTCCCCAGTAAACACAATACTGGGCAGTGCCACTCATCCTGTGATTGAACTTTCCCCAGTAAACACAATACTGGGCAGTGCCCCTCATCCTGTGATTGAACTTTCCCCAGTAAACACAATACTGGGCGGTGCCACTCATCCTGTGATTGAACTTTCCCCAGTAAACACAATACTGGGCGGTGCCACTCATTCTGTGATTGAACTTTCCCCAGTAAACACAGTACTGGGCGGTGCCACTCATCCTGTGATTGAACTTTCCTAAGTAAACACAATACTGGGCGGTGCCACTCATCCTGTGATTGAACTTTCCCCAGTAAACACAATACTGGGCAGTGCCACTCATCCTGTGATTGAACTTTCCTCAGTAAACACAAAACTGGGCGGTGCCACTCATCCTGTGATTGAACTTTCCCCAGTAAACACAATACTGGGCAGTGCCACTCATCCTGTGATTGAACTTTCCCCAGTAAACACAATACTGGGCAGTGCCCCTCATCCTGTGATTGAACTTTCCCCAGTAAACACAATACTGGGCAGTGCCACTCATCCTGTTATTGAACGTTCCCCAGTAAACACAATACTGGGCAGTGCCCCTCATCCTGTGATTGAACTTTCCCCAGTAAACACAATACTGGGCGGTGCCACTCATCCTGTGATTGAACTTTCCCCAGTAAACACAATACTGGGCGGTGCCACTCATTCTGTGATTGAACTTTCCCCAGTAAACACAGTACTGGGCGGTGCCACTCATCCTGTGATTGAACTTTCCTAAGTAAACACAATACTGGGCGGTGCCACTCATCCTGTGATTGAACTTTCCCCAGTAAACACAATACTGGGCAGTGCCACTCATCCTGTGATTGAACTTTCCTCAGTAAACACAATACTGGGCGGTGCCACTCATCCTGTGATTGAACTTTCCCCAGTAAACACAATACTGGGCAGTGCCACTCATCCTGTGATTGAACTTTCCCCAGTAAACACAATACTGGGCAGTGCCCCTCATCCTGTGATTGAACTTTCCCCAGTAAACACAATACTGGGCAGTGCCACTCATCCTGTGATTGAACGTTCCCCAGTAAACACAATACTGGGCAGTGCCACTCATCCTGTGATTGAACTTTCCCCAGTAAACACAATACTGGGCAGTGCCACTCATCCTGTGATTGAACTTTCCCCAGTAAACACAATACTGGGCGGTGCCGCTCATCCTATGATTGAACTTTCCCCAGTAAACACAATACTGGGCAGTGCCACTCATCCTGTGATTGAACTTTCCCCAGTAAACACAATACTGTGCAGTGCCACTCATCCTGTGATTGAACTTTTCTCAGTAAACACAATACTGGGCGGTGCCACTCATCCTGTGATTGAACTTTCCCCAGTAAACACAATACTGGGCGGTGCCACTCATCCTGTGATTGAACTTTCCCCAGTAAACACTATACTGAGCAGTGCCACTCATCCTGTGATTGAACTTTCCCCAGTAAACACAATACTGAGCAGTGCCACTCATCCTGTGATTGAACTTTCCTCAGTAAACACAATACTGGGCGGTGCCACTCATCCTATGATTGAACTTTCCCAAGCAAACACAATACTGGGCGGTGCCACTCATCCTATGATTGAACTTTCCCCAGTAAACACAATACTGGGCAGTGCCACTCATCCTGTGATTGAACTTTCCCCAGTAAACACAGTACTGGGCGGTGCCACTCATCCTGTGATTGAACTTTCCCAAGTAAACACAATACTGGGCGGTGCCACTCATCCTGTGATTGAACTTTCCCCAGTAAACACAATACTGGGCAGTGCCCCTCATCCTGTGATTGAACTTTCCTCAGTAAACACAATACTGGGCGGTGCCACTCATCCTGTGATTGAACTTTCCTCGGCAAACACAATACTGGGCAGTGCCACTCATCCTGTGATTGAACTTTCCTCAGTAAACACAATACTGGGCAGTGCCACTCATCCTGTGATTGAACTTTCCCCAGTAAACACAATACTGGGCAGTGCCACTCATCCTGTGATTGAACTTTCCCCAGTAAACACAATACTGGGCAGTGCCACTCATCCTGTGATTGAACTTTCCCCAGTAACACACTACTGGGCAGTGCCACTCATCCTGTGACTGAACTTTCCTCAGTAAACACAATACTGGGCAGTGCCACTTTCTGAGCAATTTGTAGTCTATTTATTTTGGTTTAAATATGTATGTATGCATGTGTGTGTGTGTGTGTGTGTGTGTGTGTGTGTGTGTGTGTGTGTGTGTGTGTGTGTGTGTGTACGCGCATGCATGCTCTCTTGCATGAGAGAAAGAATTGCGTAAATGCGTATATACTTGTATGACCTCCGTAATTCTCGTTTTAATTGAAAGCAAATTGACCAGATGTGTTAGTGGGCTTCAGGTTGACTGATCTGAATACGCCAAATTATTTGGACTGCGAGCCAGTACTGTCACACACACACACACACACACACACACACACACACACACACACACACACACACACACACACACACACACACACACACACACACACACATACGTGCTGAAGTGTCGGAGTGGGCGCCTGTGTCGAGTGGGGCTCCACAAGGTTCAGTCCTAGGCCCGGTGCTGTTTCTTGTATACGTGAATGACATGGTGGAAGAAATAGATTCAGAAGTGTCACTGTTCGCTGATGATGTGAAACTGATGAGGAGAATACAAGTGGGCGAGGATCAGTTAAGATTTCAATGGGATCTGGACAAACTACAAGTATGCTCCGACAAATGACCCATGGAGTTTAACCCCAGTAAGTGTAAGGTCATGAAGATTGAGGAAGGACACAGAAGACCGCAGACGGAGTACAGGTTAGGAAACCAACAGCTGCAAACGTCAATTAAAGAAAAGAGTCTTTGGGTAAGCATTATAACGAACATGTCCCCTGAGGCACACATCAATCAAATAACTGCTGCAGCATATAGGAGATTGGCAAACCTGAGATTGGCGTTTAGACATCTGAGTAAGGAGTCATTCACGACATTGTACACCGTGTACGTAAGGCCTATACTGGAATATGCAGCGTCAGTATGGAACCCTCACTTAGTCAAACACGTCACGAAATTGGAGAAAGTGCAGAAATTTGCAGCACGATTAGTCCCGGAACTGAGGGGTATGTCTTATGAGGAGAGGTTAAGAAAACTCAACCTGATGACACTAGAGGATAGGAGGGAGGGAGGGGACATGATAACAACGTATAAAATACTGAGAGGCATTGATAAGGTGGACAAAGATCGAATGTTTCAGACATGGGATACAGAAACAAGGGGACACAACTGGAAGCTGAAAAACCCAGATGAGTCATAGGGATGTTAGGAAGTATTTCTTTAGTCTTAGAGTTGTCAGGAATTGGATTAATCTGGAGAGTGAAGTAGTGGGAGGAAGTTCCAAAAATAGCTTTAAGAAAAGGTATGACAAAGATCATGGAGCAGGGAGAGAGTGAATTAGTATCGACCAGTGAAGAGGCGGAGCCAGGAGCTATGGCTCGACCCCTGCAACCACATATAGGTGAGTACATTTAGGTGAGTACATAGCTTTAAGGAGAGGTATGATAAAGCTCACGGAGCGGGTAGTGAAGAGACGGGGCCAGAAGCTGAGACTCGACCCCTGCAGCCACAACTAGGTGAGTACATTCACACAGACACACACACACAGACACACACACACACACACACACACACACACACACACACACACACACACACAGACACACACACACACACACACACACACACACACACACACACACACACACACACACGCACACACACACACACACACACACATACACACACACACACACACACACACACACACACACACACACACACACACACACGCGCGCGCGCGCGCACGCACACGCACGCACACACACACACACACACACACACACACACACACCAGCGAAGAGGCGTGGCCAGGAGCTCGGACTCGACTCCTGCAACTTCAACTAGGTGAGTACAACTAGGTGAGTACACACACACACACACACACACACACACACACACACACACACACACACACACACAAAGACTAGTCCCAGAGCTACGGGGATTGTCCTATGAAGAAAGGTTGAGGGAAATCGGCCTGACGACACTGGAGGCCAGGAGGGTCAGGGGAGACATGATAACGACATATAAAATACTGCGCGGAATAGACGAGGTGGACAAAGACGGGATGTTCCAGAGATGGGACACAGACACAAGAGGTCACAATTGGAAGTTGAAGACTCAGATGAATCAAAGGGATGTTAGGAAGTATTTCTTCAGTCATAGAGTAGTCAGGCCATGGAATAGCCTAGAAAGTGATGTGGTGGAGGCAGGAACCATACATAGTTTTAAGGCGAGGTATGATAGAGCTCATGGGGCAGGGAGAGAGAGGACCTAGTAGCAATCAGCGAAGAGGCGGGGCCAGGAGCTGTGACTCGACCCCTGCAACCACAAATAGGTGAGTACATGGATTCAGAAACGGGAAATCCTGTGTCAAACCTACTAGCGTTCCATGACATGATAACAACAATAAGATAAGAGAGAGAGGGGTGGGTAGGTTGCATTTTCATGGACTATAAGAAGACTTTTCACAGTTCCACACAAGAGACCAGTGCAAAAGCTGGAGGATCAGGAAGGTATAACAGTGAAGGCACTACAATGGATCAGAGAACACCTGACGGAAAGGCAACAGCGAGTCATGGTACGTGATGAGGTGTCAGAGTGGTCGCCTGTGACGAGTGGGTTTCCATAGGGGTCAGTCCTAGAACCGGTGATGTTCCTGGTATATGTGAATAACATGACAAAAGGAAAAGACTCGGAAATGTCCCTGTTTGCAGACGATGTGAAGTTAATGAAAAAAATTAATTCGAAAAAGGATAAGGCAGGACTACAGAGGGATCTGGACAGGCTACAGACCTGGTCCAGCAACTGGCTTCTGGAGTTCAACCCCACCAAGTGCAAAGTCATGAAGATCGGGGAAGGGCAAAGAAGACAGCAGACAGTACAGTCTAGGAGGCCAATGACTACAAATCTCAGTCAAGGAAAAGGATTTTGGAGTGTGTATAATACCAAGCACATCTCCTGAGGCTCACATCAATCAAATAACTGCTGCAGCATAGGGGCGACTAGCGACCCTAAGAATAACATTCCGACATCTCAGTAAGGAGTCGTTCAGGACTCGGTACACCGTGTACGTCAGGCCCATATTGGAGTATGCAGCTCCAGTATGGAACCCCTCACATAGCCAAGCACGTCAGGAAACTGCAGAAAGTGCAAAGGTTTACAACGAGACTAGTCCCGGAGCTAAGAGGCATGTCCTACGAGGAGAGGTTAAGACAACTCGATCTGACGACACTTGAGTCAGGAAGGACAAGGGAGTCATAACGACATGAAATACTGAGATGAATCTACAAGGTGGACAGAGACAGGATGTTCCTGAGATGGGACACAGCAACCAAGGATCACAATTGGAAGTTGAAGACTCAGATGAGTCACAGGATGTTAGGAAGTTTTTCTTCAGTCACAGAGCTGTCGGGAAGTGGAATACTCTGGAGAGTGATGTAGTGGAGTCAGGATCCACACATAGCTTTAAGAAGAGGTATGATAAAGCTCATGGAGCAGGGAGTGGACCTGGTAGCGACCAGTGAAGAGGCGGGCCCAGGAGCTATGAATCGACCGCTGCAACCACAACTGAGTACAACTAGGTGAGTGCACACACACACACACACACACACACACATACACACACACACACACACACACACACACACACACACACACACACACACACACACACACACACACACACACACACACATACATACATACACACACACACACAAACACACACACACACACTCGCAAATACACCAGGCCTAGTGTCTAATCGACATGTGCCTAGGACAAAATGGTAACTAACACACGCACGCACACACACACACACACACACACACACACACACACACACACACACACACACACACACACACACACACACACACACACACACACACACACACATTTTCTTCCCACTCAGTAACAAACTCTGAACATGCTACAGTAGAGTCCTTCAGCTCTCACTGAAGACCAAATGTAGAAGACAAACTCGAGTAACAACCCCCCCCAAAAAAAAAAATCAACTTGGACTAACTTTAGAAGCCAAATTGAAGGATGGAGTTTAAAGGGAAACTCTAAAAAAAATCATTCTAAGACAAACTTTAAGGATAAATTTGATTAGCCTCTCTGAAGCAACTTTGCCTGATTCTAATGTTTAGTCTTGGCTGTGGGCCGCTTGGTGGAAAGTTCGTCAGGAGAAGCCTTTGAGGACAATGTTGTGAGGGATCAAAGTTCGCTAATTAAATGTGGACTCTATGGTACGGTAAAGCTTTTACTAATTACACTTAGACGAGAGAAAAGGCATTGAATATTTTGTCTTCGCTATGGCATATTATTAGTTGATTTTCACGGTGAGAGAGAGAGAGAGAGAGAGAGAGAGAGAGAGTAAGAGAGCAACGAAAGTGTTTTTTATTTAATCACTTTTCAAGATGACACACATTATAAGACGAGTATAAATTATGACGGTGATTATTGAAACGTGTAACTCAACATGACAAATTACGCTGACACAATATATCACTTGCTGACACTATAATTCAAGCAGCCAGATGCTCAGCCAGAACTACTGCGTTGAACACTGTGTATATGCTTGTGTATGTCGCCACTCAGTATATTCTTTTCTTACTACGTTAATTTTCTCACGAGATTCGAGACGTAAATTTCTTGATGTTTCCTCTAGCTCTATATAAATGTTATTTTCGTAACGTTAGATCAACTTTGGTTAAGCTAGATTAGCTTGGATTAGGTTGGGTTAACTTATGTTAAGTTAGGCTGGATTATGTCAGATTATGTTGGGTTAGATTAGGCTACAATACGGTAACTTTAAGTTAGATTAGATTAGAGCAGATTAAGTTAGTTAGGTTAAGTTGCATTAACTTGGGTTAGGTTAGATTAAATTAGGTTAGGCACATTAGGTTGAGTTAGGTTGCATAATCCTATAAAATCGTCTAGTTTACTTAACTACAAATGAACATACCAAGAACGTTCATATCTACACGAGTGTTCTTTGTGACGCTAGAATGAGCTACATCAGGCCAGAGCAGCCGCAGGGGTAAGGAAGGTGTACACTATAAGCTTAACGAGTCGACGGGGTTTAGCTTAAGCTTAACAGGAGCCTCGGTGAATCTGCCAAGAGTCCCTGAGCACAGCAGTAAGCTGCTACAGGTTTTACAAATATTGTGTTTCACTTTACGTCTTCTTTCCTTGGTGCTGGTGAAGGGCTCTTGATCCAGTGAACTGCAGTTACATTTCCCTTTTCTTGGATTAAAATTATAACCTCTTATTTCCCAGGTACTGAATGACCTCCTACGTAGGTAACATATTATATTATATAAATATATATATATATATATATATATATATATATATATATATATATATATATATATATATATATATATATATATATATATATATATATATATATAGGACACCAAGAGGTATATATGATAATTTATATATATATATATATATATATATATATATATATATATATATATATATATTTTTTTTTTTTTTTTTTTTTTTTTTTTTTTATCACACTGGCCGATTCCCACCAAGGCAGGGTGGCCCGAAAAAGAAAAACTTTCACCATCATTCACTCCATCACTGTCTTGCCAGAAGGGTGCTTTACACTACAGTTTTTAAACTGCAACATTAACATATATATATAATATAGGGCACCAAGAGGTATAATTTATACACGGAGAGATTATTTTAGACAATATGTTACATATGAGAACACGAGACCTTTCCTTAATCCATAAATGCAACATGACGTACTACTCACTTGCATACCGTGCCGAAAATCCCTGAGCTACGGATTCTCGCCATCACTATTCAATTAGCGGCAACAAAATGAGCAGCACCCGGCGGAAATTCGAGTAACTCAATCAGCTTTAACCGGCAGCCGTCAGTTGCGTGTTTAACGAAGGAATGAGAAGAGAAACTCTATCGATTTTTTATTTTTTTTTTTACTCAGGTTCCCCCCCCCCCTTTTTTTTTCCTCCCGAAGTCTTTTCGAAGTTTGTGAGAAGAGCACCTCTGCCAATATTGTCTGCGGTGTTTTCCTTCCCCGCAGACACGCCTCTGTGGACGAGTGAGAGTTCTTGCCTGTGAAACTTGGGACGGGGGCAAAGTCTTCTAGAGCAGTTTCAGCGGCTTATAGATCAGCTGAAGGGGCTTCTAGACCACCTGCAGCAACTCACTGAAGACAATAACATTCTTCAGCATACTGCACTATTCCACAGTGCTTCTTCAAGCATTCTACAAAGTTATAGGAATATCTTACAGCAATCTTTAGTGCTTCTACAGTACCTTTACTAGACTCTGTAACTTTCTACAGTGGTACAGTAGTTCTGCAAACAGTCTACAGTTCATCAATATAACTACAAGATTTTATGATGAGTCTGCAAAACCATATAACATTCTACAAACTGTGTCACTATAACTCCAAAATTATGTAGTTCTACAACTAGCCCCTACAACAATCTACAGTGCCTTTTAAAGCACTGCCGCAAAATCCTACAACGATGATATTGCAGTAATTAGTAATGTTACTTTAATTCCCTAGTCTACAGTACAGCATCCCATTTAGATATTAATGTATTCTGCAGTGGCACATTATGTATTCTACAGCGGCACATCAATAAACATGTGTCTTATGTGTAGCAAAAGGAGAGAAAAGTTGGTTCATCGAGAAGATGAAAAGACGAGAAAGGTGACAATAATTATGAGAGGAGGCAGGAGGAAGCGACAGATTAGTATTAGATCTGCGGTGTAGAGAGGACGTGTATACAGTTCCGTGTACTAGCATGTCAGGGGAAGGCTGAGTGCCGGTGGGTAGCGTGCAAGGTGGGATGACCCTCCTGAGTGCCATTACTGACCTCTGAGTTTCCATTCAACTTATCCTCATTTACCAGGGTAATGCTCTTGAGCGAGGTCCAACGTTAATGGTTAGATTTAGTATTCTTAAACGAACAATACAGTACCCACTGAAACAACTCCATTGGCTGAATTATCTAAGAACTTAATGTTATATATATATATATATATATATATATATATATATATATATATATATATATATATATATATATATATATATATATATATTAACAGGTCGGCCGTCTCCCACCGAGGCAGGGTGACCCAAAAAAGAAAGAAAATCCCCAAAAAGAAAATACTTTCATCATCATTCAACACTTTCACCTCACTCACACATAATCACTGTTTTTGCAGAGGTGCTCAGAACACAACAGTTTGGAAGCTTATACGTATAAAGATACACAACATATCCCTCCAAACTGCTAATATCTCGAACCCCTCCTTTAGAGTGCAGGCATTGTACTTCCCATTTCCAGGACTCAAATCCGGCTATATAAAAATAACCGGTTTCCCTGAATCCCTTCACTAAATATTACCCAGCTCACACTCCAACAGATCATCAGGTCCCAAATACCATTCGTCTCCATTCACTCCTATCTAACACGCTCATGCAAGCTTGCTGGAAGTCCAAGCCCCTCGCCCACAAAACCTCCCTTACCCCTTCCTTCCAACCTTTTCGAGGACGACCCCTACCCCGCCTTCCTTCCCCTACAGATTTAATTGCTCTCCATGTCATTCTACTTTGATCCATTCTCTCTAAATGACCAAACCACCTCAACAGCCCCTTTTCAGCCCTCTGACTAATACTTTTATTAACTCCACACCTGCATAATATTTACACCACACATTGCCCTTAAACAGGACATCTCCACTGCCTCCAACCGTCTCCTCGCTGCAGCATTTACCACCCAAGCTTCACACCCATATAAGAGTGTTGGTACTACTATACTTTCATACATTCCCTTCTTTGCCTGCATAGATAACGTTTTTTGTCTCCACATATACCTCAACGCACCACTCACCTTTTTTCCCTCATCAATTCTATGATTAACCTATCCTTCATAAATCCATCCATATATATATATATATATATATATATATATATATATATATATATATATATATATATATATATATATATATATATATATATATATATATATATATATATACATATATATATATATATATATATATATATATATATATATATATATATATATATATATATATATATGTATGTATATATATATATATATATATATATATATATATATATATATATATATATATATATATATATATATATATATATATATATATATATATATATATATATATATATATTTATTATTATTATTATCACACTGGCCGATTCCCACCAAGGCAGGGTGGCCCGAAAAAGAAAAACTTTCACCTTCATTCACTCCATCACTGTCTTGCCAGAAGGGTGCTTTACACTACAGTTTTTAAACTG
Source organism: Cherax quadricarinatus (assembly GCF_038502225.1). Classification (NCBI taxonomy): domain Eukaryota; kingdom Metazoa; phylum Arthropoda; class Malacostraca; order Decapoda; family Parastacidae; genus Cherax; species Cherax quadricarinatus. Next base: position 12,458,144 of record NC_091316.1, read on the forward strand.
CAACATTAACACCCCTCCTTCAGAGTGCAGGCACTGTACTTCCCATCTCCAGGACTCAAGTCCGGCCTGCCGGTTTCCCTGAATCCCTTCATAAATGTTACTTTGCTCACACTCCAACAGCACGTCAAGTATTAAAAACCATTTGTCTCCATTCACTCCTATCAAACACGCTCACGCATGCCTGCTGGAAGTCCAAGCCCCTCGCACACAAAACCTCCTTTACCCCCTCCCTCCAACCCTTCCTAGGCCGACCCCTACCCCGCCTTCCTTCCACTACAGACTGATACACTCTTGAAGTTATTCTGTTTCGCTCCATTCTCTCTACATGTCCGAACCACCTCAACAACCCTTCCTCAGCCCTCTGGACAACAGTTTTGGTAATCCCGCACCTCCTCCTAACTTCCAAACTACGAATTCTCTGCATTATATTCACACCACACATTGCCCTCAGACATGACATCTCCACTGCCTCCAGCCTTCTCCTCGCTGCAACATTCATCACCCATGCTTCACACCCATATAAGAGCGTTGGTAAAACTATACTCTCATACATTCCCCTCTTTGCCTCCAAGGACAAAGTTCTCTGTCTCCACAGACTCCTAAGTGCACCACTCACTCTTTTTCCCTCATCAATTCTATGATTCACCTCATCTTTCATAGACCCATCCGCTGACACGTCCACTCCCAAATATCTGAATACGTTCACCTCCTCCATACTCTCTCCCTCCAATCTGATATTCAATCTTTCATCACCTAATCTTTTTGTTATCCTCATAACCTTACTCTTTCCTGTATTCACCTTTAATTTTCTTCTTTTGCACACCCTACCAAATTCATCCACCAATCTCTGCAGCTTCTCTTCAGAATCTCCCAAGAGCACAGTGTCATCAGCAAAGAGCAGCTGTGACAACTCCCACCCTGTGTGTGATTCTTTATCTTTTAACTCCACGCCTCTTGCCAAGACCCTCGCATTTACTTCTCTTACAACCCCATCTATAAATATATTAAACAACCACGGTGACATCACACATCCTTGTCTAAGGCCTACTTTTACTGGGAAAAAATTTCCCTCTTTTCTACATACTCTAACTTGAGCCTCACTATCCTCGTAAAAACTCTTCACTGCTTTCAGTAACCTACCTCCTACACCATACACTTGCAACATCTGCCACATTGCCCCCCTATCCACCCTGTCATACGCCTTTTCCAAATCCATAAATGCCACAAAGACCTCTTTAGCCTTATCTAAATACTGTTCACTTATATGTTTCACTGTAAACACCTGGTCCACACACCCCCTACCTTTCCTAAAGCCTCCTTGTTCATCTGCTATCCTATTCTCCGTCTTACTCTTAATTCTTTCAATTATAACTCTACCATACACTTTACCAGGTACACTCAACAGACTTATCCCCCTATAATTTTTGCACTCTCTTTTATCCCCTTTGCCTTTATACAAAGTACCTATGCATGCTCTCGGCCAATCACTAGGTACCTTACCCTCTTCCATACATTTATTAAATAATTGCACCAACCACTCCAAAACTATATCCCCACCTGCTTTTAACATTTCTATCTTTATCCCATCAATCCCGGCTGCCTTACCCCCTTTCATTTTACCTACTGCCTCACGAACTTCCCCCACACTCACAACTGGCTCTTCCTCACTCCTACAAGATGTTATTCCTCCTTGCCCTATACACGAAATCACAGCTTCCCTATCTTCATCAACATTTAACAATTCCTCAAAATATTCCCTCCATCTTCCCAATACCTCTAACTCTCCATTTAATAACTCTCCTCTCCTATTTTTAACTGACAAATCCATTTGTTCTCTAGGCTTCCTTAACTTGTTAATCTCACTCCAAAACTTTTTCTTATTTTCAACAAAATTTGTTGATAACAGCTCACCCACTCTCTCATTTGCTCTCTTTTTACATTGCTTCACCACTCTCTTAACCTCTCTCTTTTTCTCCATATACTCTTCCCTCCTTGCATCACTTCTACTTTGTAAAAACTTCTCATATGCTAACTTTTTCTCCCTTACTACTCTCTTTACATCATCATTCCACCAATCGCTCCTCTTCCCTCCTGCACCCACTTTCCTGTAACCACAAACTTCTGCTGAACACTCTAACACAACATTTTTAAACCTACCCCATTCCTCTTCGACCCCATTGCCTATGCTCTCATTAGCCCATCTATCCTCCAATAGCTGTTTATATCTTACCCTAACTGCCTCCTCTTTTAGTTTATAAACCTTCACCTCTCTCTTCCCTGATGCTTCTATTCTCCTTGTATCCCATCTACCTTTTACTCTCAGTGTAGCTACAACTAGAAAGTGATCTGATATATCTGTGGCCCCTCGATAAACATGTACATCCTGAAGTCTACTCAGCAGTCTTTTATCTACCAATACATAATCCAACAAACTACTGTCATTTCGCCCTACATCATATATATATATGTATATATATATATATATATATATATATATATATATATATATATATATATATATATATATATATATATATATATGTATGTATATATATATATATATATATATATATATATATATATATATATATATATATATATATATATATATATATATATATGTATATATATATATATATATGTATGTCGTGCCGAATATGTAAAACTGGTCAAATAGCAAGAACTCATTTAAAATTAAGTCCTTTCTAAAATATACTCTTATACGTTTAAAGATATATTTTTTTCATTAATGTTGATGTAAAAATTTATAATTTTGCACCAAAAGGAACTTAGAAAACTTACCTAACCTTATTATAACAAGCGCAATTTATTTTAGCCTAACCCAACTAAATATATTTTAGATTTGTTTACAATAATTTAATACTAAACAAACACAGTGAAATATATTTTTTTCGTTAGGTTCAGAATGATTTTGGAGAAATTATTGCATACACAAATTTTCACTTGTCCTATATGGCAAAATGAGCGTTGCTATTTAAGCCAAGATCGCAAGTTCTGCCTATTCGGCACGACATATATATACATACATATATATATATATATATATATATATATATATATATATATATATATATATATATATATATATATATATATATATATGTATGTATATATATATATATATATATATATATATATATATATATATATATATATATATATATATATATATATATATATATATATATATATGTATATATATATATATATATGTATGTATGTATGTATATATGTATACATATACGGAGAGAGAGAGAGAGAGAAACTTACCAAACCTTATTATAACAAGCGCAATTTAATTTAGCCTAATCCAATAAATATATTTTAGATGAGTTTAAAACAATTTAATAATAAGCAAACACAATGAAATATATATTTTTTGTTAGGTTCAGAACGATTTTTGCGAAATTATTACATACACAAATTTTCGCTTGCCTCATTCAGCAAGAAGAGCGTTGCTATTTAACCCAAAACGCCGAGGGTGTGAGTACATCCTCAGTTCAAAATAAAACTGCTTTAAGTACAACACTATTCCAGTATAAATTTTCTTGAAATCCCAGGAAGAAAAGTATCTTAGAGATAAAAGAAGCACCATATATCTTCGTAGGCAAGTGACGAGGAAACAAATGGGTGGCGATCAATGTGTGTGGAGCTGGAGTGGCCAGATATATGCTACCAGACTTAACACCCACCAGACACGACACTAGAGCACACGGCAACCACAGAGCACAGAGAGAGAGATAGATAGAGAGAGAGAGAGAGAGAGAGAGAGAGAGAGAGAGAGAGAGAGAGAGAGAGAGAGAGAGAGAGAGAGAGAGAGAGAGAGAGAGAGAGAGAGAGAGAGAGAGAGAGAGAGAGAGAGAGAGAGAGAGAGAGTATGGAACACATTCGTACAGCATAATGATGTCAATGAGATAAAGTCAGTTGATCAAATGAAAATGCTGGCCCACAGATGGCTCCAACTTCATCCTGTTCCCTACTTGTATGTCTCATAACAATAAAAATACTTTCAAATGAGCTGATGTAGGTAACAGCTCTTAGCTTGTCAATAAAGTTAGGAATCCTTAACCTGTAAATAGCTTGTCAATAAAACTAGGGATCCTTAACCTTGTCAAACCCTGTGTAAAAAAAAAAAAAAGAAAAAGAGAGAGAGAGATCAAAGCAAGGAAGTATAAAGAGAGACATAGACAAAGGAACATATATGTCTTCCTTGAGATTGAGAATAATTTATCACAAGAGCAGTAGAATACAAATTAGTTTCATTATGATTAAGTATATATATATATATATATATATATATATATATATATATATATATATATATATATATATATATATATATATATATATATATATATATATATATATATATATATATATATATATATATATATATATATATTTGATATTAATTTATTTGTGTGTGTCTACATAACTTTCCGAGATAAGGCTGTCACCACATATGCAAATAGCATATGTTATTAAGGGTGCACTCGTGTCTTATTAACATACCTGGTTTATCTATCTGACGTATTTATGAAGCTTTAACGTCTACACATGTTTTGTTTGAACTCATGGAGACACATATTTCTTCATAATAGGTTGCGTTATCTCCCAAATAATTAAAGTTTTTTTAACCAATCTGCAGTGTGTGTGTGTGTGAGTGTTTGTGTGTACTCACCTAATTGTACTCACCTAATTGTACTCACCTATTTGTGGTTGCAGGGGTCGAGACTCAGCTCCTGGTCCCGCCTCTTCACTGATCGCTACTAGGTTCTCTCCCTCTCTGCTTCCTGAGCTTTGTCATACCTCTTCTTAAAACTATGTATGGTTCCTGCCTCCACTACTTCACTTGCTAGGCTATTCCACTTCCTGACAACTCTATGACTGAAGAAATACTTCCTTACGTCCCTGTGACTCGTCTGAGTCTTCAGCTTCCAGTTGTGACCCCTTGTTCCTGTGTCCCCTCTCTGGAACATCCTATCTCTGTCCACCTTGTCTATTCCCCGCAGTATCTTGTATGTCGTTATCATGTCTCCCCTGACCCTTCTGTCCTCCAATGTCGTCAGTCCGATTTCCCTCAACCTTTCCTCGTACGACATTCCCCTGAGCCCTGGGATTAGCCTTGTTGCAAACCTTTGTACTTTCTCTAACTTCTTGACGTGCTTGACCAGGTGTGGGTTCTAGACTGGTGCTGCATACTCTAGTATGGGCCTAACATACACAGTGTACAGTGTCTTGAACGATTCCTTATTAAGGTATCGGAACGCTATTCTCAGGTTTGCCAGGCGCCCGTATGCTGCAGTAGTTATTTGGTTGATGTATGCCTCCGGTGATGTGCTCGGTGTAATGGGCACCCCAAGGTCTTTCTCCCTGAGTGAGGTCTGTAGTCTTTGTCCACCTAGCGTATACTCTGTCTGCGGTCTTCTTTGCCTCTCCCCAATCTTCATGACTTTGCATTTGGCAGGGTTGAATTCGAGAAGCCAGTTTCTGGACCACGTGTCCAGCCTGTCCAGACCTCTTTGCAGTCCTGCCTCATCCTCATTCGATTTAATTCTTCTCATCAGCTTCACATCATCTGCGAATAGGGACACTTCAGAGTCTATTCCTTCCATCATGTCGTTCGCATATATCAAAAATAGCACTGGTCCTATAACTGACCCCTGTGGGACCCCGCTCGTCACAGGCGCCCACTGTGATACCTCTTCGCGTACCATGACTCGCTGTTGCCTCCCTGTCAGGTATTCCCTGATCCATTGCAGTGCTCTCCCTGTTATATGCGCCTGATCCTCCAGCTTCTGCACTAATCTCTTGTGAGGAACTGTGTCAAAGGCCTTCCTGCAGTCTAGGAAAATGCAATCAACCCACCTCTCTCTCTCGTGTCTTACTTCTGTTACCTTGTCATAAAACTCCACAAGGTGTGTGTGTGTATGTGTGTGTGTGTGTGTGTGTGTGTGTGTGTGTGTGTGTGTGTGTGTGTGTGTGTGTGTGTGTGTGTGTGTGTGTGTGTGTGTGTGTGTTAGTATGTGTGTGTGTGTGTGTGTATGTGTGTGTGTGTGTGTGTGTGTGTGTGTGTGTGTGTGTGTGTGTGTGTGTGTGTGTGTGTGTGTGTGTGTGTGTGTGTGTGTGTGTGTGTGTGTGTGTGTGTGTGTGTGTGTGTGTGTGTCCTACCTCGGGAATCCTTGAAACTAAAAATGTATTTCTCTACCGCTTGGTGGCTCATTTGCCTCTTTAACTTCCATCGATAACCATTTTCATCTCTGTTGGTAAGTCAAACCTTGTGTGCCTGGCACTTTATTATCGTGTCTCTTTGAGCAGTACCTGGTCAAGTTCGGCTTTTATAATACTTTCTTGTAGGTTGTGGTTCCGTGGACTTCGTGGTGCAAAAGATCTAGTTGCACTAAGCGCTTCTAGACGCACAACACAAGGATGTGGAGTTGTGTTGGTGTCAGGGTCATGTTGGTGTCCCTGGGAAGGGGTCAGCTGTTGCTTCGATGGGCCAGCTGATAATACGATGGGTCAGCTGATGATACAATGGATCAATTGATGATATAATGGATCGGCTAATGATACGATGGATAAACTGGAAGGACACATACCATAATTTGTGACTGGAAGACACAGATGCTAACAACAAATGTGACACACGAAATAACTTACCTGTGAAAATACAAAGTTACAAGGAACCTAACTTTGTAAGTAAAACTGTTTAAAAATGAATGAATGGGAGAGACTGAGAAGGGTAGAGGTGTTATTCTATCTGTCTCTCTCTCTCTCTTTCTCTCTCTCTCTTTCTCTCTCTCTCTCTCTCTCTCTCTCTCTCTCTCTCTCTCTCTCTCTCTCTCTCTCTCTCTCTCTCTCTCTCTCTCTCTCTCTCTCTCTCTCTCTCTCTCTCTCTCTCTCTCTCTTTCTCCTCTCTCACACACACACACACACACACACATATACATACATACACATGGACAGTCCCCCACAACCATGGACGAAATGTCTCGCTGCACCGCTGCTGCTGCTGATGATGTAAGCTCCTCTCAAAATGCTAATTTTGGGTCGTGCAAACTGAATAGACAAATACGCACCCGTGAATATTCTCGAGTATTATGAGAGGGCGGGGGAAGAAAATATCTCATGGTGGCAGTGCCTTCGTTAGTTAACTACGCGTCCTGAGGAGGTGCTGGACGCCTTCTGCAGCAGCAGGAGAATACATTATCCTCCAGTGAGTTTGATTCATTAAAACTATCTACACGACGTAATGATTTTAACATTTACAGATGGATTTAGATTTAAAAATCAATAGGCCTTAGAATACATTATCCTCCAGTGAGTTTGATGCATTGAAGTAATCTTCACAACATAGTATTTTTAACGTTTACAAATGGTTCTGGATTTAAAAAGTAATAGGCTTCGATAAACATTTGTTTTGTTGTATATGTCGTGAATATATATTGACTTTAGGGGCCACCCATTCTAGCCAGTAATAGGAGACTTCCGTCTAGTAGCACTCATGTAATCCTCTAAGCAGCATGCATGTTCTCATACTAGCAGTCACAACTAGGACCTGAAAATAAACTACATAAACTCTGGAGGTTCCAACCTCGCAATGAAATACCGCAGAAGCCACGATAACAACAACCCGCGTAAGGAAAGCATTGTATGCGGTATATTTACATACATAGCGAACATAAAGTACGGTGAACACGATATGTTTTTTTTTTTTTTTTGGACTAGGAGAAATGTCATATGTTTGAAAGATGGATCATCCAAGAAACATAGGAAAGAACTACATAACATCTTCATATAACAAATATTCAATATTCAATCACACATTCCAAGTTTACAGTTACAAGACAACACCACATTATGAAGCTACAGATTAAAAGACCTGACCAAGTCAGGTGACGCAAGAACGGACAAGATTTACGCCAGTCAGTTCCTGAATATACAGTCTGACCATTGTAAAAAAAAATCCAAACGCTTTCGTAATGTGCCGATTAAATTTTCAAGGCGTACAGTGAGAGATAACATCAGCAACTAGTGGCTTAGATGTCAAAGAGATTCCACAGCTTGGTAAGAACATCACCTATATATCGTACTTGATCGTAAAACTCTCAAGTCATATCATGTCAAGAGTGGCTTGTTATGGTTACTATACAATGAGAAAAACCGACAAGTGGGAATAGTCACTGGCAGCAGAGAATCCTTTTAATTACATTAAAGAGATTCTCTTCTCTTTATGTTATGTCAACCTAGCCTAAATAAGTGAATCCACCTTATAAAGTCCTGGACTTGTGTTTGGATTACAACTCTCATTAGCGTTTATGAAGCTTGACTGAATTATATTTCGTTCACTCACTGATACGCATGCAACAATTTTCTATGATTTTAACCGATCAACAAGATTATTAATATATCTTACAAAAATAAATGAACATTGAAATCATATCCACGTGTTTATTGGGTCACGGGTCCGAGCCCGCATTATTCACATTACATTTTTTTAATTTACATAAACGAAGTAGGCTAGGTGGGAAAGTCATTGTTTTGAAGGTTATTTGAGGTAAGTCCGCCTACTTCTGGCCCGACTACTAATGACTGAGTGACGGTGAATGTGCTTCCATCTTCGGGTCACCGTATCTTTGTGGCGAGAAACATGATTTTTTTTTTCAAGATTTTTCTATAAATACCGAAGCGAATATAAATATCATTGAAAGTTTCAGTGTTCGGGTAAACTCTTTTTATATCCAGATTATCTCTGGTGCCTGTGATCGGACGCCTCTAAGGACTTACCAATCTCCAATCTAGAGCTCCATAATCCCGATTCATGTGTTTGTTTACTCGTGTGGGGGGGATTAATGAATCTAATTTTCCACTCCGGCAACTTCCAGAAGGGAAGGAAATAAAAAGACATCTTCACGCGATCGTTTTCGACAACATAATTTGTTCACTAATAGGTCCATAATCAGTTATTCAGGAGGAAAGCGGATCACTAAAGCTATATTAGAGAGTCTTCCAGCAGCCAAGATTCAACCTAAGGTTGTTGTTATTATTATTATTTGTAGTAGTAGTAGTAGTAGATGAATTAATAGCAGTAGAAGCAGCAGTGGTGGTAGTAGTAGTAGTAGTAGTAGAAGTAGTAATAGTAGCAGTAGAAGCAGCAGTAGTAATAGTAATTCACAGAAATTTTCATCACTAAACACTACTCTCATGACAAACATACACATGTGATAGTTTCAGCAGTATTATAAAACAGTGGACCATAAGAACATAAAAAAAGGTCACTTCCACTTACGGAAGGAGCAAGGCATCAGGCCTAGTAGCACAAGCTAGTCAGGTCTAACTCACACCCACCCACACCCACTCATGTATTTATCTAACCTATTTTTAAAACTACACAACGTTTTAGCCTCTATAACTGTACTCTGGAGTTTGTCGAACTCATCCACAACTCTATTAGCAAACCAGTGCTTTCCTATATCCTTCCTGAATCAGAATTTTTCCAACTTGAAACCATTGCTGCGAGTCCTGTCTTGGCTGGAAATTTTCAGCACGCTACTTACATCCCCTTTATTTATTCCTGTTTTCCATTTATACACCTCGATCATATCCCCCCTAATTCTACGCCTTTCGAGAGAGTGCAGATTCAGGGCCCTGAGTCAATCCTCACAGAGTATTGCACCCACTCATGCCAACAACCTTCCGAGTCTCAGCAGTGGTCAAAGATCCTTTAGTAGTCTCTCTTGGGCACTATTTGCGTATCTTTGCAAACTGCAAAGGTAAGCAGGATATACTGCAATTAGAAAATGGCAATATGAAAAGTTGGCAGTAACTGTATATAAAGATGCTGTAAATGCCAAAGCAGTTGATGAGCAGATATGCTCATCTCGGCAAAATCTAAAAAAAAAAAAAAAATGAAAAAATGATCTTGGCGAAGGAGCTGAAATGTTTCCAATATTATTTTATTGTTATTAACCGGGTATTACTCAGCATTAAAAAAAAATATCGTTTAAGAATTTCCAAAAGATTGCATAGATGATTTTTCCTTTCATTTCAGAAAGATAATAACTTAAAGTTAACTGGTGTTCACAGGTGTGGTTACCAAGACACGAGGAGGTTCTTCATAAGACACTCTGAGAGAGTTAGACACTTCTTACATTCACAACACAGCCCCTGAGGGTTTGCCCTTCTTCTTCTTCTTCTTCTTCTTCTTCTTATTATTATTATTATTATTATTATTATTATTATTATTATTATTATTATTATTATTATTATTATTATTATTAATATTATTATTGGCATTATTATTATCACATCTACCGTTTGATATCAAAAGAGAGTTACTGAAAGGAGAAAACACATTCACCATTGTTCCTTCAATAACTGTCTTGCCAGAAGTGCACAGACATCACAGTTCACATGACCTTAACTGCAACATTCCCTCCCCATTCTTCAGAGTGCAAGCACTGTACTTCCCACCTCCTGAACTAAAGCCATACTAATGGTTTCCCCTGAATTCCTTAACAAATATTCCTTCGGCCACCATCATAATAATAACAACAACAATAACAACAATAAAAACATTAACTCATTACTAAACACAAGACGAATGAGGAACAAAGAGGTATAACCACAGTAAAAAATAGGATTGCAAGCGCTTTCGTGATCTCTCTCTCACACCGATAAAAAATAATGTGAGAGAACACGAAACTCCTGTGTCTGGTGGGTTTATTGCATCAAGAGGAACAATATTAACAAACAAGAGCGGATGATTGTTGCTGGTGAAGAGGACACGAACGGTGATATATAAATAAATGTGGAGTAGCTGAAGAGGGTGGCACCCTCTTAAGTACCTTGGAAGTAATATAAGTGAGACTGGAGGCCAGGTTGTCGAGATAGTCACAAGAGTCTTGAGACGTGAGAGGCTGGCAGGCGCCTACAAGGCTGCCCAGGAAGGGAGGAAGATTGTGAGTTCCTGTGGAGAAATCTACTTTAAGCAAACCCGTCCTCCAGAATGCATCGTTCGTTTTCTAACGCGTTGTAGTATCGTCTGTTTGGGAATGATCTACGTCTTTAGACATTTCCGGCTGATCTTTTGACTGGAGAGCTGTGGGGAAGGGGGGATGTGTTTATATATACGAGACACCTCTGAGTTGTAAAACATTGGAAAAAAAAAAAACGTTTGTAGCATGAGGTTCAAGGTGGCACTGCAGTGAAACCCAGTTCAACCCGTACTGATGTGCTGGACTGAAACGCCGATAGGTAAAATTGATGGAATTCGAGGAGAATTATAGAAGTAGATGGAGAGGTTTTTAAGAAATGGCTGTGAAGAAAACGGAGAAAGCAAGCAATGTTACATGCAATAAATAAAAGAGGTGCGGTACTAGAATTTTTGGGGCACGTAGAGAAAATGGACGCTGGCAAGCCGAAGAGCATACAGACGTGAGTTGCAATGAAGGAGGAAGAGAAGGAGGAGGAAGAGGAGGAGGAAGAGAAGAAGGAAAAGGAGGAAAACGAGGTGGAGAAGGAGGAGGAGGAGGTAGAGAAGCAAGCGGAGGCGGAAGAACAGCAGCAGAAGCAGGATGAAGGCAAGGAGGTGTTGCTAAGTCTTGCTGTCATGTGGACTATAACATCGAAGTTGTGAAATATTTAGGTATATACTCGTGAAGTGCGTAAATTGTTAGTGTGTAAGGTATTGTGTAAAGAGAGAGAGAGAGAGAGAGAGAGAGAGAGAGAGAGAGAGAGAGAGAGAGAGAGACTCAAAGCTGCTTTCTCATTCAAAATTCTTCCGACTTGTTCGTCAACACATGACACGCCATAAGTATTGTTATAAGCATCATCACACTGTCTCCAGTGTAAATGTTGTTCATGAAAACCCTCCACTAGTCATATATGCACATCACAGGACTGAAGTCTAGGAAATTAAGGGTCGGTAGAGGAGAGAGACTTCTGTAGATGAGAAGGATTTCTGTCTGTGACAACAATGTGAGAGGGATGTCTGTTAGTAAGAGAGGAATTTGTGGTGAGAGGTGATGTGTGGGGGATGTCATAGAGTTTATGTGAGTAAGAAGGATGTGTGTGTGTGTGTGTGTGTGTGTGTGTGTGTATGTGTGTGTGTGTGTGTGTGTGTGTGTGTATGTGTGTGTGTGTGTGTGTAAGAGGAAAAAGAGCTAACAGGAAGGATCTGCTGTACTAACAATACTAACTGACAGTAAAGAATAGCAATTACAGACGAAGTAGCAGCAACGAAGAACAGTTAACCTGACTAAATCACTAAAGTCAGCAACTGCTACCATACTGTCATGGTCGCCAGAGTACAAGAGATGACAATTAAATTAATTAAACAAATAACGCCCTTAAGAATTATAAGTGAAGACTCAGAAATAAACTTTTTTTTTTTTAAGAAAGTATTCACGGTAAATACGCTTAATACATACATTTAGGATATTAGAGAAATCCGAGAGGCACACACTGGAGGCATCTCGTAATGGACGGAGAGGGTTCAGTCCCAAGAAGGAGAATCGAGCCTACATTGGAAAAAATGTAACCCAAAAATAGGCAGAATGTCTCTTTGTTCCGTAACAAATTACCGGATCAAATTACTCTCCAGCATTACAGCAACTATTAAAATACAGTTATAGTAATATTATTAGTTGAAGGAATTGATTAGATACTTGTTTCCTCTGGTCTTGCAGTCACACAGTCAACCCATTACAGGACAGACAAATATTTCCTGTTTATATGCTGACATCTGTGGGAACGTTGGTGCGGTGACAAGCGCTAACCAACTCCAATGGTTTTATATTGTTATGTGGTAAGTACAGAACTGGTAGTGGTGATGATGATGATGAAGGTTAATGAAGACTGGTGATGATTATGATGGATAGTACATGAGAAGTACGTGAGAAAAACAGCGGAAGACCTGGAAGTCCCCACAGAGTGTGTTGAGAACTATTTGTGTATAGAGCAAGAACTATCGTGTATTACCTAGGTGTGTGAGACTAGAATAGAAAAGCAGTGGGTAATAGTAATAGTAGTAATAATAGTGGTAGTAGTAATAGTAGTGGTAGTAGCAGCAGCTGTAGCAGTAATAATAATATTAGTAGAAAGATTATTTTAGTATTTGTATTTTTATATATATTTCACATGGAAGTCTTTTTCTAATGGCATATTTCTTATTCTCTCTCTCTCTCTCTCTCTCTCTCTCTCTCTCTCTCTCTCTCTCTCAGAATTTTGCTGTCACAGCAAAGCCTGGGTCAAAGAAAATTCTAATTTACATGGTAATGATCTGGAGAGGGATTCGGATGGGGTGGCCAAGGCAATTACACCCTGAGGGAGGGACTCTGATGTGTCGATGGATGGATATGTCAGTCCACATGCTGCGAAATGTCACCCAGATATTTTGAAGTAATCTGAGAGATTTTTAGTTATTAATAAATTTGTTGAGTTATTTTGATGAGCTATTTTGAGCTATTCTCATTGATTTTCTAATAATTTTGATGTCTTTTTGGATATTCAGAGGCACTGAATTGGGCATTTATCTTACCCTGAAACATTTTAAGATATTCTAAGCTATTGTGTTTTATTCTGAGAAATTTTAAGTTATTTTGAGATTATATGATTTATTCTGAGACGATTTTAAGATGTTTAACATTTCAAGTGTTTATATTGTTACCCCGAGTACGTATTGAATACAGTAGTCAATACCCACTGATGTGAGATTTCGTATTACTTTCCACATTTCACTTATTTACATTTTTTTAAGAGAATTAGCAGTTTATGATGGCTTCAGGTATTCTCTTAGGCATAACATTAAATAGCTACTGATTCGAAAAATATCTACTGTCGTCTTAGTTGCTGATGCTGTACAAGAATCTCTGGCGCGCTTGTCTCTAGCACGACTCCTGAATCTCGGGATGCTCTTCAACTACCAACATTCCCGATGTAATTTAGAGACAAGCTGTTCGCTTTAGGAGTTCCCTTGACTTCACCTTTAATCTTGAATCATTGCCGTCACAAACTTTTGTCCTTTAAATTTAAAGCAACTTCCATGCCTTCTGTTCTTGAGAACTTGCAAGCAAGGTACACCCTCTTCATTATGGCTCAGTAATTTATGCTAAGATGCATCTTGTTACAGATGCTGTTGTTAATTCTCGACTTGGGCGCCATCTTATTTTATTCATACATTCCGCACACATTATATGAAATAAATTACCACTCTATATCTTCCCTGTTTCTTCCGATTCCGGCTTCGCTGTTGACACAAACTTTCAAAGGAAACTGAGTACAGGACTATAAATATCGTCGTTGTCGTTGTTGTTCACCAAATACGTTAAATCCATAACAGTTACGTATAAAATTAATTATTCTTGGCAAATCTTATTTAATTCTCTTAACTAAACCCAAAAGTGTTCTAGGGGGCACACGAAATAAATGGTCAAATAAAAAAAGGGAAACGAAGACGGCATCGAAATCAAGAATGATGATAACACTTATTAAGGCCAAACGACAACGGCGGTAACGACAGGGATTAGGACTGACACACCATCTTTCCTGAACTGCTGCGACGCTGAGCTGAAAATACTGGATACAAGTCTCTGTCAAGGCTGCGGCGGCTTGTCGACCCAAAAAGCTTCTTACACTGAGGCCGAGCCTAAATATATTGCCGAATACTTCAAGGATTATTTTGAGAGGAAGAGAAAAAAAAGCTCTTATTTTTGCGGCGATTGTGTGGCGACTAAACCTCTCAGAGGTTTTTATCCTGCTCTTATTCTCCTAATCAGGGATTAAGGTTTACACTTGGTTTACGATCTTGTGATAGGATCCAAGACTGTCTTCATCGATATATTTAATTCAACTTGGGCAATAATATTAGAATGAAGGCCCTTAATAACAACTATATACATATCTAATGTTGTGATATACCTGGAGGGTGGTCTGGGGGGTCAATGCCTCAGTGGACCGGTCCATGACCGGGTTTCTAACCGGGTGGAAAGGTAAACCACCATAAACCTTCTCTCTACTGAACAGGTCAGCATATGATTTAAGACCAGCTTCCAGGAGACATTAACCTATTTCACCTGACAACCAAACCTACAGCTTCCCCCTTCCGTTCAGGAATTAACCACAGTGGAAAATTTAAATCATCTCGCTTTCTGTGTCACTTCTGTGTCACTTCTTCGTGAGCATCTCTTCACCAGCGACCCTGAAAGAATTCATGTTACTTCGGGAGGGCCTTGTCCGCAATGGTCACTTCGTGTATAATTATTTTTTCAGTAAACATACAGTACCTGAAGGGAATATAGAGGAAAGTAACGGGGAGATTTAAGGTAGATGACCACCAGTTTCCTCTTGCTTACTCGGAGGTAAGCAAAATTATGCTCTTGCTTACTGGGAAGGTGAAAAAAAATTATCTTGCTTACTTAAAAGGCGAGTTAAATTCTCTTCTTGTTTAATGAGATGCTATGGAAATCAAGCAGGAAGACGACAGTAGCAAGACGACTACCATTCTTTAGCATAACAACGTCAAGGTGACTACCATTCTCTTATCAATACCAAGGCGACTACCATTCTCTTATCAATACCAAGAGGACTACCATTCTCTTGCTTACCAGCACCAAGACGACTACCATTCTCTTGCTTACCAGCACCAAGACGACTAACATTCTCATACTTACCAACACCAAAACGACTACCATTCTCTTACTTACCAACACCAAGACGACTACCATTCTCTTGCTTACCAACATCAAGCAAACGAAACACAACCTGCGATATCTTTTCTTTTTCACGATCCAAGAAGAGTTTTCTCCTGGACATAAATATTCGTATAAATCAAGCTTAATTCCTTGATGCTTAAGCATTTTTTCCCAGATGTTTTTGTCAATTCTCAACGGATCTAGAGAAACGATAAAATAAGATATTGAAGAAATGTATAAAAATCACTGATAATGAAATAACAGCGATGATAATCAAAATAAATAAGGAAGCTAAAAATAACCAAGCACGGAAGAAAGAAAAATGAAGATGAGGTTAACGGACTTAAACAATTTATAAACATGATAATAGGACAGTAATAGGGAGATATTCAACCAATCAAAGCAAAAAAAAAAGAATAGGGGGATAGGAAAAAAAGTTAGAAAAATAGGAAATAGGTAATAATTTATAGTAACCACACACACACAAAAAAAAAAAAACGCAGAAAAGTCTCGCTGAGGCCGTTGGAAAGCAGAAGAGAAGTTGAGAAAGGCCGACGGGTCACTGCTATGATGAGGGGGATTAGCAAGAGTCGAGACGTGAGGAAATTATCATGTTCCTTCTTATCTGCTTCTTCAGGGAAGGTATCTTGACGCTGGTGAAGGGCTCCTGATCCTGGAAATTTGATCTACTCACTACTCTCTAAGGGCTAAACCTGCTGGCCTCCCATTTCCCAGGAGCTATATGAGCCCTACGGATTTAATGCTTCCCCATTAATAATAATAATAATAATAATAATAATAATAATAATAATAATAATAATAATTATTATAATAATAATAATAATCCTTCTTACCTTCTTCATTTTTAACTCTTCCGTTCGACAACCTAAATTTTTAAAGGGATGGACCGGTAAGCCAGCGGAAGGCTTCTGTCAAATGACCAAAATCTCCAGCTGCGGGTCATCATATGACTAAGACCAGCGCCAGGAAATACTTGTCCTGTTTCCTGACAAACCTAACCTAACCTCTTCCACTCGCCTCTAAATAACTCTCAGTATTATATGAGAATTTTAAGTCTCTTCCGAAGTTTTCAAAGTTGAGAACTGGAATTTGTGGAAGATGTATTGACTCAGCACCACTACGAATGTTTCTCATGTATATGAATTGAAGAAATCGCATAAAATAGAATCCCTGAATTTTTTTGTATACGTATTTTCTTACATATCTCCAATTACGAGAAAAATTGGACATTGCGAATCTCATTGATGTAAGACAAAAGTAGTTTATTTTTTCTAAGCAAGATAGTTAAACCCATGTGTTAGAACTGAAGTTGGTTTAAAATCAATTGTTTTTCGCTCAGTAGTGATTGTGCGTGTGTGTGTGTGTGCGTGTGTGTGTGTGTGTGTGTGTGTGTGTGTGTGTGTGTGTGTGTGTGTGTGTGTGTGTGTGTGTGTGTGTGTGTGTGTGTGTGTGTGTGTGTGTGTTTGTCAGCACGAGGTGAGTGTAAACAGTGAACCACTCAGCAGTGTGTGAGTGTGTTAGCACGTGTTGGGTGTAAATATTGAACCAGTCAGCAGTGTTTGAGTGTTAGCGAGTGGTGAGTGTAAACAGTGAACCAGTCATCAATGTTTGTGCATTGTTTAGTGTCCCACACTAAACAAATATGAATATTTAAGTAATGGAAAAAATCAAGAATAAAAATAGAACACATATTATGATAGATTTTGGGGTATATAGACCTCTTTCACTTTCTTCAACTAGTCCAGTCTCCCTTAAAGACCAAAAGCATTCCAACTGTGTTAGTCCCACAATAGAGAATACAGAGGATTTCAAAGGGGAACTAGA
The DNA here is from genome assembly GCF_038502225.1 of Cherax quadricarinatus. NCBI lineage: Eukaryota > Metazoa > Arthropoda > Malacostraca > Decapoda > Parastacidae > Cherax > Cherax quadricarinatus. The sequence continues at coordinate 12,475,702 of NC_091316.1, forward strand.
CCTCTTTTTTGAAATAAGTGTTAGATCAGCCAGGCTGTGATTGCTGTATTAACCTGCAGGCCGCTGATAACGAGAGACTGCCAGTAAGCAGTCAGCAATGATGTATGATCACAGATCGATTTTCTTGCGTAAACGAGTAATCATTACAACACTGTTATACAACATCCACAAGATGAGGAATTAGACACATATTCAATACCTTAGTATATTTATCTGAAGACGTTTCACCAACCAATGGCTTTATAAACTCTGTACTACAGTGGTAAATTGAAGATGTGGTAATTAGACCCTCAGACTTGCACAACTACACAGAGAAGACGGTGGAGAGTGAGGTAATCAAGCCATCAGCCTGGAATCCAATGTTTATTGCCTTAGTCTTGATGAATGTGCAGCAAAGGCAGGAAGATTGGATTCTTATATACACTGGAGTTAGACGAGGTGCAGCAGCTCAAGTCCTGTCACAGGTGGGCGGGACCCACTAGAATAGGTCATGACCCAGAGTTGGGACAGAGACTAGCAAATAGGTTGTAAGAGATATCCTATGTTGTTGTGTCAGACAAGTATCATTATTATATGGATATACAATTCTGACAAGATGCAATTATACAAATGCAATACGTGGGGCCGGGCGAGGTGTTGAATATGATTTAAGACGCTGGCAGGCTTCCAGGCTGAAGGACTGATTGCCTCACCTTTTACTGTCATCTGTGTATAGTTTTCCAAGATGAGGGACTGATTATCTTTTCTTCTACTGTTCTCCAGTACTGACACTTTCAAATTATCTTTCTATTGAACTGATATATCCAGTGGTTGGCGATACGTCTACAACTAAATTTACCCAAGTGTTGTATATTTGTCTAATTCTTCACCTTGACGGTATTTTATACTAATCCCACGGAGTATGGGTACAGAGAATATTTCTTATACCCTATTTGCAAGGCTCTGTCCCAGCTCTTGTTCATGACCTACTCTCACTAGTGGGTCCCGCCCACCAGTGACGTAACTTCAGCTTCTGCACCTCATCTGTCTCCAGTATATAAAAGCACATCTTCCTGCCTATGCTTCACATTCATCAAAACTAAGGTACGAATTATAAATATATGGTATACAATATCGACAAAATATATTTGCTCTAATCTTCATGCCTGCGCTTCAGATTCCTCATTAACTCCAAGACTGAGAGACTGATTATCTCTTCTTCTACTGTCTCCAGTTTCAGCACCTTCAAATTATCTCTGTATTGAACTGACAAAGCTACTGCTTGGTGAAACGCCTTCAGATAAAGATACATAGGTGATGCATATGTCTATTTCCTTTCAAGCATGTCACTGGTATGTACCGGGAGGTAACCAAGTTTGATGTAAGGAAGGAAAGTGTAGTTGCAATTCACTGGATCAAGAGTACATCACAGGCACCAAGGCATCACTCCCCAACCCATGAAGACTCAACAGTGCTGAGAACGTTTTCAAGAAGGACAGAACTCGCCTCCTAGCTTCATTACTATCCTGAGGATGTATGGGACGAAAGTACTTAAAGACAATTTTTCTACTCTCTCAACCTGAGGTCAGGCTGCCTTAGTAACTGCCTCTTCAATCATATTATTACCATTGCCTCTCAGGCCCAAATATCCATTAAAACCTATCTATAATTCATGAGCAGTATCTCTGGTCAAGGTATTGGGACCCATGGCCTATAGGAATATATAAGTGAATATATGTATAAAGTTTGTATATAAACATATATACCTGAGCATATTTTATTTTATTCAACACTGCACATACTAAAATAGTGGGCAACTAATTTATGATAAATTCAAACGAGCTGATGGCTTTTATGGTGCTGCGCTATTGAAGTTTATAGAACACATATATGAAACAGTCACGTGAATTAGAGTCGAAAAAATTATTTGAATAGAAGCGAGAATGGCTGCCACAAATGCCGCTATAAAGTGCATTTTACGAGGCGTGCAGCAATATGCATCATGCTGGCTAGTGTTTTTGACTGCATTCCCTGAATTATGATACATCACCAAGCGCCAGGAATGTATGTCCATCACTGCTCTCTCTTTCTCTTTTTTTTATTATTCTCCATCTCTATATTTTATTCTCTATGTTAATGGTCTCAACTTTTTAATTTGCTTATTTAACGCCTCCTTCATTTCTGTTTAGCTCTTATTCCCCTAGTTACCTCCTATTTCCATCTCTTGTAGAGGATTCTGCATGCGTCTGCTGATCTCACGTTAAGGAACTGATGCTGCAGGAGGAAGTGTTTCTGTCTAGCGATTAGCGAACGATTGATTGACCCTCAGTAACTGCTTGAGCTGAATGACCCCCGCGAGTTGAGTTTTAGATGAATATAATATAGCAATAGCCTGATCCAGTATTTTCATTAATGATTTGGTAGCAGTAAATATTGAAACAAATAACTTCAGTGTAGGATAAATCAGATAACTTCAGTGTAGGATGAATGTTCTGTTGTACGCTATGGTCTCTTCCTCCACAGCATCAGATCATCTCTTCTCTCTGTATCCCTCTGCTGTCTTTTCCCTCTTTCGCCGTGGCTGTCATTAATAATCCCTGGTTCCAGCTCTTCACATAGCCTGCAGCTACCCATTCTGTCCAATTCACTGCGCATTTTGTCGTGATCATGTAAACCTCAGTCTGCTTCGCTTTTGTCTTCTTATTATTGTTATATATATATATATATATATATATATATATATATATATATATATATATATATATATATATATATATATATATATATATATATATATATGTATATATATATATATATATATATATATATATATATATATATATATATATATATATATATATATATATATATATATATATATATATATACAAACGGCTTCAAGAAGAAATCCAAATATTCTTCCTTGAAACCCTTTTATCCACTTCTCAGAGGCTATGGGTCCCACAATTTACACCAGAGGTGGACCCCATCTATATATATATATATATATATATATATATATATATATATATATATATATATATATATATATATATATATATATATATATATATATATATATATATATATATATATATATATATATATGTGTGTGTGTGTGTGTGTGTACTCACCTATTTGTACTCGCCTATTTGTGGTTGCAGGGGTCGAGTCTTAGCTCCTGGCCCCGCCTCTTCACCGGTTGCTACTGGGCCCTCTCTCTCCCCGCTCCATGAGCTTTATCAAACCTCGTCTTAAAACTGTGTATGGTTCCTGCCTCCACTACGTCATTTTCTAGGCTATTCCACTGCCTTACAACTCTATGACTGAAGAAATACTTCCTAATATCTCTCTGACTCATTTGTGTCTTCAACTTCCAACTGTGGCCTCTTGTTTCTGTGTCCCCTCCCTGGAACATCCTGTCTTTGTCCACCTTGTCTATTCCACGCAGTATTTTATATGTCGTTATCATGTCTCCCCTGACCCTCCTGTCCTCCAGTGTCGTCAGGCCGATTTCCCGTGTGTGTTAGTTAGTTACCATTTTGTCCTAGGCACATGTCGATTCGACACTAGGCCTGTTGTATATGAGTGCGTGCGTGCGTGTGTGTGTGTGTGTGGGGTGTGTGTGTGTGTGTGGGATGTGTGTGTGTGGTGTGTGTGTGTGTGTGTGGGGTGTGTGTGTGGGGTGTGTGTGTGTGGGGTGTGTGTGTGTGTGGGGTGTGTGTGTGTGTGTGTGTGGGGTGTGTGTGTGTGTGTGTGTGTGTGTGTGTGTGTGTGTGGGGTGTGTGTGTGTGTGTGGGTGTGTGTGTGGGTGTGTGTGTGGGTGTGTGCGTGCGGGTGTGTGTGTGGGTGTGTGTGTGGGTGTGTGTGTGCTCTCAACTCATTAAGTATAAATTGTGGCATGCTTGTGTCAGAAGCCAGACACAGGTATGGTAAGATTGTGGACAGTGGAGTCAGAGTGCACATGCTGTGGATTCCATCTCACATTGGTCCTCAGATGCACGATAGAACTGATAAATTGGCTAAGCTGTGTGCTTTCAAAGAGAGAGTAGATTACAATCTTGGGTTGTCAGTTAGCAGTTTGAGAACAATAATACGAAAAGAACTTCAAATGAACTTTATTGACTTAAGACTTAGGGAGATTGACACAAGTCAGTCCATCTATCATCATTCCATCATGCAGGAGGAGCCATATGTCTATGGTGCATCCAACAAGATAAGCAGACTCTTGGATGTCACCACTGCCCGGCTCCGGCTGGGTTACAAGTATCTATGGCAGGTTAAATCACCACCACCAGATGTAGACCAAACGAAATGTAAACTTTGCCAGATGGACTATTGTCACACCTTGCATCATTATGTACTGGAGTGTGACCAAACTAATGAATTTAGAAACAACTCACTCAGAAATGTTCAAGAAATGGCAAAGTATTTTATCCACAGTGGTATATTACAGACCATTCTGGAGAAATACCCTGACTTTGCTAGCTGTAAATAATGCATTACCATGTGTGTGTGTGTGTGTGTGTGTGTGTGTGTGTGTGTGTGTGTGTGTGTGTGTGTGTGTGTGTGTGTGTGTGTGTGTGTGTGTGTGTGTGTGTGTGTGTGTGTGGGTGTGTGTGTGTGTGTGTGTGTGTGTGTGTGTGTGTGTGTGTGTGTGTGTGTGTGTGTGTGTGTGTGTGTGTGTGTGGGTGTGTGTCTGGGTGTGTGTGTGGGTGTGGGTGTGTGTGGGTGTGTGTGTGGGTGTGTGTGTGGGTGTGTGTGTGGGTGTGTGAGGGTGTGTGTGAGGGTGTGGGTGTGTGAGTGTGGGTGTGTGTGTGTGTGTGTGTGTGTGTGTCTGTGTGTGTGTGTGTGTGTGTGTGTGTGTGTGTGTGTGTGTGTGTGTGTGTGTGTGTGTGTGTGTGGTGCCGAATAGGTAAAACGTGCGATTTTGGCTTAAATATTAATGCTCTTCTTGCCGAATAAGGCAAGCAAAAATTTGTGTATGCAATATTTTCGCAAAAATCATTCTGAACCTATGGAATAAAATATTTTTCATTGTGTTTGCTTATTATTAAATTATTGTAAATTTATCTAAAATATATTTAATTGAATTAGGCTAAATTAAATTGCGCGTGTTATAATAATGTTATGTAAGTTTTTAAAGTTCTTTTGATACAAAATTATTAATTTTACATTAACGTAAATGAAAAAAAATATATCTTTAAGCGTATAAGAGAAAATTTTAGAAAGATCTTAACTTTAAATGAGTTCTTGCTAATTGACCAGTTTTACCTATTCGGCACGACAGGTACTCTTACAGATTTGAATGTTCTCTTGGCTTGTCCAGACACCGTGCTGCCTAACATATTGTGGCTATATTCATATGTTGGTTTGTTTATAGTTAAATACATATTTCCGTAGATTTATGTAACGTAACCTAGCCAAACCTGACCTATTATAAAATAAAGAGAAATGTATTATCCTGTTTACAGGAAACGTAAAAAAATTGACGTGGGAAGAGCGTAAGAAAATGAAAGGTGTAAACGAGAATACGTTGTTAGGACACTGTTCCTTCACTACATCTCCTGAAAAAAAGATTCAATACAACAATTACCTCTAGGATTTTGGGGAAGGAAAATGTGACGATGGTGCGAGAGAGCCATATAAATCTTTCCCCCTGTTATCAGTGTCTGGAAACACGATGTTGACTCGACGCCAAGAAGGGAGACGACCAGGAGGTAATAGTGGTTCTACCCTGGGGTTCCAGAGCCTTGGCAAATGGATTTACAAGGTTTAAGTCAAAGATTCGACTGGTGAGGTCCCAGAGTTCAGTGGGTGTGAGTTATAATTCCACTTGGTCTTCACAGAAATTACGGCGGATTAATAAAAGTGCTTGCAGATATTATAGTTGATTCTTACACGCATTTTAGAGGGTTCCTATAGGAATTCAGTGGGTCCTTACAGCCACTGCAGAGGGTCCTTACAGCTGTTCCAAGTCATTTCAAACGTTCCACACGGTCTTTACAAATATTTTAGCTCATTCTTACAGATGTTCCAGTGATTCTTACTGACCTTAAATTAGGTCCTTACAGAGGTTCCAGAAGGTCCTAACAGACCTGTCTGTCAGCATTTACAAACGTTGCAGTTCCTCTTACAGACGTTCAAATGGGTCCTGGAATACTCTCAACACATCAGCCACTACAGGAAAGTTTTGCGGCTTTGGTGTGAAGGAAGAAAGAGCTTATATCATGGCATGATAAAACTGAAATAACTAGAGCCCGACCGATATAGCTAGGCACCAGACCGAGGTTACTATGAATCCAAACGAAAGGTTCAAATCTATGTTCCTAGTCGAGAAGTAATAATTCATTGTATATGGAAAAAGCTTTACACTTGCTCAGGGCAAAATTTTAGGATATCTCAACCGAGAAAACTTCAATGTCCAAACCAAGAAAGCTTCAATATAAACCATACCCCGGCTGGGATTGAACCCGCGGTCAGAGAGTCTCAAAACTCCAGCGACGGGCTGGAGTTTTGAGACTCTCTGATCGCGGGTTCAATCCCAGCCGGGGTATGGTTCGTTTGCAATCGTGTCATTACGATTTCGTGAGTCATGTTTAAAGCTTCAATATCTAAACCAAAAATCTTTAATATCTAACCTAAGAGAATTTCAATATCTAAACGAAGAAAGCTTCAATATCTAAACCATGAAAACTTCAATCTCTAAACCAAGAAAACTTCATTATCTAAACAAAAAAACTTCAGAATTTAAATCAAAGAGTGTCCAATTCGTGGTCGAAGTGGGTCCTAAGTGACGTGCAAGGAAATCTAAAGTGAGGTTTTGTTATGGGCACGTTCAGCTGAAGTCAGTTCTGAAGTAAGTGCTGCAGTTAATATTTCATTATACTTACGTTAGCTACCGTTGCTGTTACAGTTATGTTATTATCATCGTTCAGTATCAACAAACTAAAAATATTGCCACTCATAAATGACTTAATGGAAATGTAGTGAGTAAATATGCTGGATTTTTTTTTTTTTGCATAATTGTTATTCAGAAACTCCTTTCTGAGACCATACTAACATTCGAGACAGTAAACAAGACTCTCTGATATCAAACTCCTGCCAAACGATGGCAGCTCCAGAAAAGTCGTATACACATCCTCAAAGTTTAGAAAGCTTCAAAGAGACCAGTATGGCGGTACGAGGGAGCTATTATAAGCTTTGTGTAAATAGTTTTTTCTCTCTGTGAAGTACAACGCGAACAAAAGCCAGAATGAGATGGGATGGGGGTGAGGGGGAGGGGGGACGCGCACGGGGGCGGTCAAGGAGGGACGCCACAACACGGGACACATCTTTAGCTCCTACTGCTAACACGTTGTTCACGGCTCTGCTCAACATTAATTTCACCGCTCGGAAGTGGATTTCTCTCTCCTTTTCTCTCTCTCTCTCTCTCTCTCTCTCTCTCTCTCTCTCTCTCTCTCTCTCTCTCTCTCTCTCTCTCTCTCTCTCTCTCTCTCTCTTTCTCTTTCTGGCACACGCAAACAAATGAACAACTACACCAACACTGTGTAAATTATTTCCCACTTTTGTTAAAGTCTCCCGCACAGCTTTTCTTTCTCTCAGCTAAAAAATATTTTAACAGACTTCCTCTCCTACATACACACACGCCTCACTTCCAAGTGCTTAATTACTTCACATTTCCCCGCCTTTATTATACATACACCTCACAGCTGTACACACCTGTCATAATATGAGTAACGTAGCAGCGCGTTTTCGCTCTTCATTTCTTGCTCAAATAGTTAAGATAAGATGTGTTGGGAATTTTAACTCGGGTGATGGTTAGCCACTCAGGGAAATCTACAGTCCTTGAATCTTGTCCCCCAGGACGCCACCCACACAAGTCAACCAGCACCCAGGTACCTACTTACTGCTAGGTGAACAGGGACAGTAGGTATAACGAAACACGTCCAACGTTTCTACCCGTGCCGGTGACTGAACTCCGGAAACTCAGTGTTTGAGGCCAGAGCGTTGCCAACCAAGCCAATGCACTAGATATACCCTCACAGGCATACGAAATGCTTGTTTAGAATCATATTGTATGCAAAACCAAATGCAGATACGGTATTTACATCTTGTTTTCGCCTGTAAATTTTTAAATGCCACACGAAGTACAAAAAAAAAGAGATTGAAAATAACTATTTCCTCTTGTTCGTTCCCCTTGTCCACACAGGATATATATATATATATATATATATATATATATATATATATATATATATATATATATATATATATATGTATATATATATATATATATATATATATATATATATATATATATATATATATATATATATATATATATATATATATATATATATATATATATATATATATATATATATATATATACATGCCGAGAGTCGTATTTCTGTTTTAGGGATTAAAGTATTCTTTTGGGGGAAAAGATTACAAGCAGTCTTAATGATCCTATGTATCAACCATTAACTTACTTTGTCCACTGAAAGAAAGAAATCAGATCCTCGCCAGAGTTCTTGAGCTATTATTGCTAGTGTCGACCTCAGACACAGACACGCTTAGCCTCTTTCACACCTTGCTATTATTGCTAGTGTGGTCATCAAGCACACACACACACACACACACACACACACACACACACACACACACACACACACACAAACACACACACACACACACACACACACACACACACACACACACACACACACACACACACACACACACACACACACAGGGATGTTAGGAAATATTTCTTCAACAACAGGGTTACCTGGAGGTTACCTGGAGGTTATTCCGGGGATCAACGCCCCCGCGGCCCGGTCCACGACCAGGCCTCCCGATGGATCAGGGCCTGATCAACTAGGCTGTTACTGCTGGCCGCACGCAGTCCGACGTACGAGCCACAGCCCGGCTGATCCGGCACCGACTTTAGGTATCTGTCCAGCTCTCTCTTGAAGGCAGCCAGGGGTTTATTGGCAATTCCCCTAATGCTTGATGGGAGGCTGTTGAACAGTTTTGGGCCCCGGACACTTATGGTGTTTTCTCTTAGTGTACCAATGGCGCCCCTACTTTTTATTGGCGGCATTTTGCATTGCCTGCCCAGTCTTTTACTTTCGTAGGGAGTGATTTCTGTGTGCAGATTTGGGACCATTCCTTCCAAGATTTTCCAAGTGTAGATTATGATATATCTCTCCCTCCTGCGTTCCAACGAGTACAAGTCAAGTGCTTCCAAGCGTTCCCAGTAGTTAAGGTGCTTGACAGAACTTATACGTGCAGTAAAGGATCTCTGTACACTCTCTAGATCTGCGATTTCACCTGCTTTGTATGGAGATGTTAATGTACAGCAGTATTCCAGCCTAGAGAGAACAAGTGATTTGAAAAGGATCATCATGGGCTTGGCATCTCTCGTTTTGAAAGTTCTCATTATCCATCCTATCATTTTCTTTGCACGTGCGATCGTGGCACTGTTGTGATCCTTGAAAGTGAGATCCTCAGACATTACTACTCCCAGGTCCCTTACATTATTTTTCCGCATATTGTATGGCCGGAGTCCGTAGTATAGTCTGTTCTAGTTATTATGTCCTCCAGTTTTCCATAATGGAGTAGTTGGAATTTGTCCTCATTGAACATCATATTGTTTACCGTTGTCAGGAAGTGGAATAGTTTGGGAAGCGATGTAGTGGAGGCAGGATCCATACATAGCTTTAAGCAGAGGTATGATAAAGCTCACGGTTCAGGGAGAGTGACCTAATACCGACCAGTGAAGAGGCGGAGCCAGGAACTTGTACTCGACCCCTGCAACCTCAACTAGGTGAGTACAACTAGGTGAGTACACACACACACACGCACACACACACACACACACACACACACACACACACACACACACACACACACACACACACACACACACACACACACACACACCTATACTACAACCCACTCACTGTTCCCTCTGCCACCAATCCCCATATCACAAACCTCACCCCAACAGCTGTCCCTTATGGGCATTCTGACCCCACCCCCATCAACACAAACCCCACCTACACCACAGCCCCATATAGGCCCCCACCAAGGCTCTCGCTCCCCCAACCCCAATATTCTTGCATGACCACAATGATAGAAAAGAAACTAAAGGTTTGGTACACAAACGCGGATGGAATAATGAATAAACATGAGGAGTGGAATGAAAGAATCAGTGAAAAATCCCCAGACATCATAGCAGTCACAGAAACAAAACTCGCTGAGACAATAACAGACACAATCTTCCCAACAGGATATCAGATCCTGAGGAAAGATAGAAGGAGTAGAGGGGGAGGAGGGGTTGCACTGCTCATAAAACACCGATGGGGATTTGAGGAAATGGAAGGCATGGACATGATTAGAGAAAGAGACTACATTGTAGGTACAATTCAGTCCGGAGAACATAAAGTAGTCATTGGAGTGATGTATAACCCACCACAGAACTGCAGGAGGCCAAGAGAGGAGTACGAAGAAAACAACAGGGTGATGGTGGACACACTGGCTGAGGTGGCAAGAAGAGCTCACTCGAGCAGAGCAAAGTTACTGGTAATGGGCGATTTCAACCACAGGGAGATCGACTGGGAAAACCTGGAGCCACATGGGGGTCCCGAAACATGGAGAGCCAAGATGATGGATGTGGTACTTGGAAACCTCATGCATCAACATGTCAGGGACACAACCAGAGAGAGAGGGGAGGATGAGCCAGCAAGACTGGATCTTGTGTTCACCCTGAGCAGTTCAGACATTGAGGACATCACTTATGAGAGGCCCCTTGGAGCTAGCGATCATGTGGTTCTGAGTTTTGACTATATAGTAGAGTTACAAGTGGAGAAGGTAACAAGAATTGAATGGGAAAAGCCAAACTACAAAAGGGGGGACTACACAGGTATGAGGAATTTCCTGCAGGAGGTTCAGTGGGACAGAGAACTGGTAGGAAAATCAGTAAACGAGATGATGGAATATGTAGCAACAAAGTGCAAGGAGGCAGAGGAAAGGTTTGTTCCCAAGGGAAACAGAAATAATAGGAAGACCAAAGCGAGTCCTTGGTTTACCCGAAGGTGTAGGGAGGCAAAAACTAAGTGCAACAGAGAATGGAAAAGGTACAGGAGGCATAGGACCCAGGAAAACAAGGAGATTAGTAGAAGAGCCAGAAACGAGTATGCACAGATAAGGAGGGAGGCCCAGCAACAGTATGAAAACGACATAGCATCGAAAGTCAAATCTGACCCGAAACTGCTGTATAGCCACATTAGGAGGAAGACAACAGTCAAGGACCAGGTGATAAGGCTGAGGAAAGAAGGTGGAGAACTCACAAGAAACGATCAAGAGGTATGTGAGGAGCTAAACAAGAGATTTAAGGAAGTATTTACAGTAGAGACAGGAAGGACTCTGGGGGGACAGACCAGACGGGGACACCAGCAAGGAATACACCAACAAGTGTTGGACGACATACATACAGATGAGGAGGAGGTGAAGAAACTGCTAAGGGACATCGATACCTCAAAGGCAATGGGACCAGACAACATCTCCCCGTGGGTCCTTAGAGAGGGAGCAGATATGTTGTGCGTGCCACTTACCACAATCTTCAACACATCCCTGGAAACTGGGCAACTACCTGAGGTATGGAAGACGGCAAATGTAGTTCCCATTTTTAAAAAAGGAGACAGAAAAGAGGCACTAAACTATAGACCTGTGTCATTGACGTGTATAGTATGCAAAATTATGAAGAAGATTATCAGGAGGAGAGTGGTGGAGCACCTGGAACGGAACAGGAGTATAAATGCCAACCAGCACGGATTCACGGAAGGCAAATCCTGTGTCACAAACCTTCTGGAGTTTTATGATAAAATAACAGAAGTAAGACAAGAGAGAGAGGGGTGGGTTGATTGCATCTTCTTGGACTGCAAGAAGGCCTTTGACACAGTTCCTCACAAGAGATTAGTGCAGAAGCTAGAGCATCAGGCGCATATAACAGGAAGGGCACTGCAATGGATCAGAGAATACCTGACAGGGAGGCAACAACGAGTCATGGTACGTAATGATGTATCACAGTGGGCACCTGTGACGAGCGGGGTCCCACAGGGGTCGGTCCTAGGACCAGTGCTATTTTTGGTATATGTGAACGACATGACGGAAGGGTTAGACTCAGAAGTGTCCCTGTTTGCAGATGATGTGAAGTTAATGAGGAGAATTAAATCTGATGAGGACCAGGCAGGACTTCAAAGAGACCTGGACAGACTGGACACCTGGTCCAGCAAATGGCTTCTCGAATTTAATCCTGCCAAATGCAAAGTCATGAAGATGGGGGAGGGGCACAGAAGACCACAGACAGAGTATAGGCTAGGTGGCCAAAGACTGCAAACCTCACTCAAGGAGAAAGATCTTGGGGTGAGTATAACACCGAGCATGTCTCCGGAAGCACACATCAATCAGATAACTGCTGCAGCATATGGGCGCCTGGCAAACCTGAGAACAGCATTCCGATACCTTAGTAAGGAATCATTCAAGACACTGTACACCGTGTATGTCAGGCCCATACTGGAGTATGCAGCACCTGTTTGGAACCCGCACTTGATAAAGCACGTCAAGAAACTAGAGAAAGTACAAAGGTTTGCGACAAGGTTAGTTCCGGAGCTAAGGGGAATGTCCTATGAGGAAAGATTAAGGGAAATCGGCCTGACCACACTGGAGGACAGGAGGGTCAGGGGAGACATGATAACGACATATAAAATACTGCGTGGAATAGACAAGGTGGACAAAGACAGGATGTTCCAGGGAGGGGACACAGAAACACGAGGCCACAATTGGAAGTTGAAGACACAAATGAGTCAGAGAGATAGTAGGAAGTATTTCTTCAGTCATAGAGTTGTAAGGCAGTGGAATAGCCTAGAAAATGACGTAGTGGAGGCAGGAACCATACACAGTTTTAAGACGAGGTTTGATAAAGCTCATGGAGCGGGGAGAGAGAGGGCCTAGTAGCAACCGGTGAAGAGGCGGGGCCAGGAGCTAGGACTCGACCCCTGCAACCACAAATAGGTGAGTACAAATAGGTGAGTACACACACACACACACACACACACACACACACACATACACATACACTTAGCCTCTCCAACAATATACCCGCACGGAGTATGAAGCTTCCCCCCTCCCCCACCCCCGTCCCTTTTCCTCTCCCCCTCCCCCACTCACTGAATCTCTTTCAGTCAACACCGCAATAAAGCTCGCACTTGAAAAGACATCCACTAAAAGGGGCGAAACCCAACCATAGCCGAGGGCACAGAAGAAGCGAAAATAGTAGCATCAACTGTCAGGGGGTAGCAGAATAATAATTTATTTTATGCTTACTTCTCTCTTTCAGCGTCGCATAACTCTACCTTTGGGGTCCCCTTTGTGACTCCCTTTTTTATCGTCACGGGTCATTATATCATAAATTACCTCTTAAGCGCACCATAAATAACTGAATATCAATAACAGGTTAAAAAAAAAAAATAAATAAAGGACGCTTGACGGCAAGAGTGAGCATGGCGAAAAGCTCGAAATCTGAATGATGCGCTCCATTATGTGGCCCTTAACGAGCTCACTCACGGACGAGACGAATATGACTGGTGAAAGTGAAGGAACGCAGGAATAAGAGCGTAGGAGACACGCCGAGAGAGAGAGAGAGAGAGGCTTACTAAAAGCTAGTACGTAAAGAAAATGCGTCGTTCATGAACTGACTTTCAGGGAGCAACTTTCAGTGGCCAACTTTCAGTGGCCATCTTTCAGTGGCCAACTTTCAGTGACCAATTTTCAGTGGCCAACTTTCAGTGACCAATTTTCAGTGGCCAATTTTCAGTGACCAATTTTCAGTGGCCAACATTCAGTGGCCAACTTTCAGTGTTTATCTGAAACGCCAAACCCGCATGGGGGCGATTCGGGGCAACGAGTGGGAAATACTTCCAACCTGAAGAGAAAGCCCAGTGGATAGAAATTATTTTTTTGATTTATTTACGACAGGTTCTAAATCCATAAGGGTGAGCTTCTTATATCTCATGAGGAGAAGACCAGTTCTAACGTCCACGAACCCTGAACCCCCTCACCAGCATTAATGAACCTGGAGATCCATGAAGGTCAATGACTAGAAAAAAGTATATAGTCTGTAAAGGGTAAAAAAAAGCATCTCGCAGATGCATAGATAATATGTCATGAGCATTATACAGATAAGAAATCTTAATGGATCACGGGGATCTGCTCCTGACAGTATGTGAACGCTCTTCAAGGCGGTGCCTTGATCCTAATGAAGGGCTCATGATTCAAAGATTGAAGCTGTTAATACTACTACTACTACTACTACTACTACTACTACTACTACTACTAATAATAATAATAATAATAATAATAATAATAATAATAATAATAATAATATTATTATTATTATTATTATTATTATTATTATTATTATTATTATTATTATTATTAATATTATTAATATTATTATTACAACAGTCTCAGCAGTGTTCAAAGAGAGAGCGTACTGAAGAAGTTAATGACGTTATACACACAAAGGAAAATCTCAAGAAAGGCTTTTCGTAGAAGCGCGTCTAATACCCTGATAAACTTGCCGAGATCAAAGCATCTAGCAGCTCGGTCCAGAATTTCAAGATACTGTAGCAACAACTTGAGAATTCTGTAGCACCACTTAGATATCCAGTGCAGCTTACTTGGGAACTATTCAGGAATATCTGAGGTCCGGAATTTCTCCTCGAAAAATCTTCAGAAGTTGAAACATGGACCGTGGATAGCAATTAGATCTCGCTTGGGTTTCTCGTATGCACAATATTTATATTAATATTTGACTAATCTGTTGTTGTTTTAGTCATGGGGAAGAGCTACAGCCATAAAGGCCGTGCAGTACCTAAAAGTGCTCCGGGGGCGTTGACCCCCCGAATACCCTCCTGGTACACTCCAGATAGCTAGAATTTGCAGGATGAAGAGGACGTCACCTTGATGGAACATTCCAACAGAAGAGACTGTGTGACAGTCAATGATACTGATCTTAAATCATTATTAATTGTTTTTCTCTCCGCTTACCTGTCTACCTCTAGCGATACCGAGAGTTATAGCCCCCGTGGCCAGGTTCCAGACCAGACCGTAGAGGATATTGCAAAAAGCAGACAAACAAATATTTTCATACATATGCAAAATCCAAGCTAAGAACTACCTGTAAAATTGGATCATTAATAACAGGAGGTTTATATATATATATATATATATATATATATATATATATATATATATATATATATATATATATATATATATATATATATATATATATGTAGGTAGTAGGTTGGTAGACAGCAACCGCCCAGGGAGGTACTACCGTCCTGCCAAGTGAATGTAAAACGAAAGCCTGTAATTGTTTTACATGATGGTAGGATTGCTGGTGTCTTTTGTCTGTCTCATAAATATGCAAAATTTCAGGTACGTCTTGCTACTTCTACTTACACTTAGGTCACACTACACATACATGTACAAGCATATATATATATACACACCCCTCTGGGCTTTCTTCTATTTTCTTTCTAATTCTTGTTCTTGTTTATTTCCTCTTATCTCCATGGGGAAGTGGAACAGAATTCTTCCTCTGTAAGCCATGCGTGTCGTAAGAGGCGACTAAAATGCCGGGAGCAAGGGGCTAGTAACCCCTTCTCCTGTATATATTACTAAATTTAAAAGGAGAAACTTTAGTTTTTTCTTTTGGGCCACCCCATCTCAGTGGGATATGGCTGGTATGTTGAAAGAAGAAATATATATATATATATATATATATATATATATATATATATATATATATATATATATATATATATATATATATATATATATATATATATATATACTGATGATTAACAGAAAATGAGAAAATGAGTGAAATCCTGAAAGATCAGTATGAGTCTATGTTCAGCAACCCATTATATGGAAGCAAGGTGGAGAATTGTAGACAGCCTGTACTGGCAGAGCACACAGCCTAGCCGTCTGCTCTGACTAGTTCATATTTCGCGGCATTCAGTGCTGCCCTCTGTAGGCCTACCTAGGTCGGTGGGACACACAGTCCACCCTCACTCTCCCGCCTGGACCGACCTGCCGTACACAAGTTCTCCCCCCTCCACGGACTGGCTTGCGGTCACTTCCTCACACTGCCCGTTGTGTACTCACTCCTACCCGATTAAAGCCAATCTAGTCCACGGCCGTATCATTGCTACCTACGCTACCTTCATCGGCACTAAACCGCTGTTCAACAGTAAGAACAGCAATAACAGTGGTGACAGCGGAGTCAGCGGCATTGTGAGCCTTTTCAGGGTGGAGGGGATCGGTCGACACCAGTCAACATCATCCGTCGTCATCCAACGCACCTGCTAGCCTAAAGAGTTATCTGCTACTCCCAGCGTCTTGACGGGACCCGAGATAGATCTTCGTCCTAGATTTTTCCCACAAAATCTGGACATAGGCATCACGGCGTCATCTCCAGCCTTAGCAGTCACGTGTTTACCTCATCACCCTCTCTACAGCCCTTCAACACTCTCCAGCACCATTCTCCTGCCTCCTACAGCGTCCCTACGCCCTTCTCAGCTACAAGAAGTAGAGTTCCTCCAAGAAGTTCTACCGGGCTTAACCACGTGGGAACCCAGTTGGCTTAGCCCCTAAGCCAGCAAAGTTCAGCGTCTACGGCAGCTCGTGACTCATCATAGTGTCTACTACTACTCAGCACCTACGTATCTCCAGCCAGTGCAGTTTTTTTTTTGTGTTGCCCAGTTTAAAAATTTTTTTTTTTTTTTTTCCCTTTCCTTTGTTGTTTTATTCCCAGTTCATCACCAGTTCTGTTTTCCCCAGTGATTTGTTACAGTAAAACTTACTCGTCCCAGTTCAAAGTTTCACTTAAGCTTGTTTTTAGCACGTTCGAGTAGTGCAGTAAATGTTTTGTTCTCCGTGTGCTGAAGCCGCAGTCAGTCAGCGCGCCCAGACACGCTTGCCAGTGTAAACAACCATACACCAGCTCTGGTTCACGCCGGGTATCCACGTCTCTTAACTTCTTATACCTCCACAGAGTTACTCCGGTCTTTCCTGTTCTTCCCAAGTCTTTTCTGATATTTTTTTTCTACGACATTGAAGCCCCATAGCAGTATACAAATGCTACGAGGTGTGTAGTGTTACTGGAGCGTCACTGAAAGTTCCAGGACCTGCCGTACCTTCGTCCATCTGCACTCAAAGTTAAGTAAACAGTGACTTACCTAGCATTTCCTAATATTTTGTGACATTATTTAACTGTCCTGCACCAATACAGTTAGTTACTGAAGCCATACTTCAGTAAATTGTTCAGTGTCATCAGTGCACATTTTGCCATTTACCTACAGCTTATTAAATTTTGTAAATTTATTTTTGCACTCCTACATTTTAAATTCCAGTTTTTTTTTATTATTCTGCTTCTTGCACCTCAGTTATTGATTTAAATTGTTCAGTGTTGACCATTTATACAATTTACCTCTCACATACAGTTTTCATGTAATTCCTGTGTGCTGTTATTTTTTTTTTTCTAGTTGCACCTGCAAGTTAGCCACAGATTGTTGACACCCTTGCACTGTTTTGTTTGTTAGTTCTTTTTTTTAATAAGTGTAATCTTCAAGTACTTAAGTATTAGTATATTCTACCTGCAGTCATACAATCTGTGCCTAGCCCATTAAATTTTTTTTTCTGTTCCCCCATTTATTTTTGCTCTACATATATTCTATGTTTTATCAGTGAATATTCACCTATGTGCATTGCTTTTTGCTATTTTATATACCCAAGTCATTGAGTGTATTTTTGGGAACCTGCTTATTTACCATTAATTACCAAAATTCCTTGTGAAGTTAATTAATTTTGACCTTGAGATTGTGCAAATTTTTTTTTTTTTCCTTTTTGCCAGTGTACACCCTGCTAACACCAGTTAACTTTTGCCATATTCTTGAATTTAATAATTTGCATTTTTATTAATTTTATTTTGTGTGCAATATAGCAATTCTGGTCAGTGTATTTTTCTTTTGTGTGTGATTTTTGGCACTATTCCATACTCTGATATCTTTTTTGTGCCAACTTCCCTTGTGCAAGTGAATTACCTTTTTTTTTTGCGTTTCAATTTGCTACTGCTAGCACCCGCAATCTTTTTAAACTGTGCTTGCAGCACAGTTTAGTGTTGTGTAGTACCTGATTTATTTTAATTTTGTGCAATTTTTGCTACCAGTGTTTACAGTTCAAACTCCTTTTCATAAATTTTGTTGCCAGATTCCTGGTGAAATTATTGACTATCCTTAGCTTCATTTTGTGCACTTCCCTGTAGTACATTCACTTGCATACATCTCTTATTTTGTGTTCAGAGTGTATCACTATTTCCCTTTTTATTGTTGTTTTGCTCAAATTATTTCTATCACTAAGCAGTTTACCTAGTACTGTGGTGCTGAGTTCTCTTTGACTCTGTTTTGAATTGTAGCCAGTGCATACCATTTCTTGCTCTGACCTGTTTACCATCTTCGTGACCTACTTGCATTTCAACAATCGACGTCATGACTAGGACACGCAGTGGCCATGCCGATACCCCAGATTCTGCTGGTGCCAGCAATGGTGCCTCAGCCAGCGTGAGCACGCGGCAGGGCATCGAAGCCCCAGCGACAGTTGGTCAACTTGTGGCTCACGCCTCGACCACCAGTGGGCCGGCTCGTCGTCCACAACTGACCCTTATTTTTGACGGTCGTGCAAATAGTTTAGAGCCATGGCTGCAGTCAGTCGAGGCGACTGTTCAGGCTCTATTTGATAGCCCAACAGATACACAGTACATTCGTGCTGCTGTTGCAGCAGTGGATCTCACCCAGGGTGATATAGGTGCCTTTGTGCAGCTCAAGCGCGTTTGTAAGATTCAGTCTTGGGGTGAACTTAAGGAGGAATTTAGGCGTTATTTTCGGCGTAGTCGCCAACGCCATTACATTGACATCGTTACCAGCGTCTTGGCCGAATGTCAATACCGGCACGAAAGCCCCCTGGCTTGCGTTTGCCGTTTCGAGCAAGCCGCCACGGACTTTACTGATGCCGTCAACTCCACTAAGTGGGCGGATGGTGATGGCCGTATTGCTATTAAAGACATCATCCCCATGCTGGCTGTCGGCATCATGCGGAGGGATTCCGCCCCTAACCTCTGGGCTGCCATTGATGCGCTAGGACTCGGCCCTCAGCACGACGTCCTGGGTGCATATGACGCCATCGACTCGCTCAAGCCGCCTTCCGAGCAAGGCAAGGTTTGCCGCTTTGCGGATGATCCCCTACCCATCCTTGCAGCGCCGTCCGCAGTGACCCCGCGGTCGCAGCCGGAAGTCACTTTTGCTGCTGCTGTCAGACAGCCAGCTCACAAAGGTTCTAACCCCAGTCCCACTAATACGCGCCTAAGTAAAAATAGCGACCACAGTAACAACAGTCGGTCTTATACAAAAAAGCAGTCATCGACTTCCTGGACCAGGGCGAAACGTCGCCAGCAGACACCACCCCCAACCTCACCCGCTAAGCGTGTAGTGACTTGTTTTAACTGTGGCAAACGAGGGCACTACCGATCTGAGTGTTACAAACTTAAGTCCCCGCAAAGTAACCGTCACAGTCCCCATGCTCAGTATCAAGGTAACCGTCACCGTCCCCATGCCCAGTCTCGCGAGGGAATCTGTGTTTACCACAATACTTCCAGTCATACCTCCCATGAGTGTAACAAGCTGCGAAGTATGCTGACAGCTGAGTGGAGCAAGCAGTCGTCGCGCAATGCACATGCTCGTAGAAGCCCTTCCACTAGTTCGGGGGAAGAGGCGCGTCCGCAAAACCAGCGAAAGACGTAGTAACCCTGTCAGAGTCGCTGTATTCCGTCCCTGTCCGCAATGCATTCGCCGCCCTGGGCAGTGATACGCTTGCCGACAGTGAGGAAACCGAGTGTCTTGACGTTGTTGCTGAGACTCTTACCGTACCTTCCAGGTCGAGCCTCGTCAACAAGTGTCGAGCCTCGAGCAGCTGTGACTCCGGGGATCGCGTCGGCCTGTCATGCCTTCATGTTCGGTATGACAACCCATGTGGACCGCTCATCGAGTCCACTGTCCACAATAAGCCTGTTCAGCTTTTCCTAGACACAGGTTCGGTGGTTAACATTGTCCGCTCCACCTTTTTCCGAGACATTGGCCTTCACGCGGCCATGTTGACAGAGCCATCTGCCATTCAGACCTTGAGAGGAGTCTCAGGTAAACCGCTGACGGTTCGCGGTCGCACAACGCTAGAATTTGTGGTCCAGGGTCACAAGCTGTCCGCAAAATTCTTAGTCGTGGATGGTATTGTTTTCCATGGTGACCTGCTCATAGGGTTCAAAACCATGGCAGATCTTAGGATCCGTTTAGATCCAGCTGAGTGGAAAGCGGAATTCAACGGAGTGGATGTGCCCTTCTGGGGCGTGCGCTTAGGATCCACTACGTGCTACTCCGTCTCAGAGTACGCACAGTGCCTAGAATCGTTGGAAACTGGTGGTTTCCATAGCACATTCTCCCCGGGGTCGGTCTCTCGTCCTGATCGACCTCGTAGTAGAGCTCGTTGCCCATCACCTCCTGGCCATCAGCGCATAGTTACCAGTGAAACCCAGTCTGGGGACGCCCAGTCTAACCTTCACTCTAACTCTGACGCTGTTGTAGAGACCAGCAGTTGTCAAGCCGCAGTATCCCTGTCGGCAGGCGACTGTCTGACTCGTGTCATGGCATCAGCGAGCAGAGTTACTGCTTGTACAAAGTATGACGTCACTTTGTCAGCTAACTCGCTCACTCCTGTTACGGTGTACGTGAGCAGAGCTTTTGAAGGAGACCATGTGCTGGTTGACAACGACACATGCCGAGTCAAGGGCCTCTCCCTTGAACCATCCTTGCACACAGTGCAACGTGGTAAGTTGCAAGTCCTTGTTGTCAACATGCATAGTCGAGAATTTCCCCTGCGGAAGAATACCTCACTTGTTGACCTTGTCAGATTCCCTCTCCCGGTGAGAGTGGAGGGTGAAGCCCCAGCTGACTTCCTTGTGAGTGCAGTTCTCCCAGGCGAGTCTGCTGCTGACTCTTCCAACACCCGGCCAGTGCAGGAAGATGATCTAGCTTTGACAGACTATCCTGAAGAGGTTCCAAAACTTCTCCAGGTTCTCAATCGTGCACGTTCTGCAGTTGCACTAGATGGTGAGTCAATGGGTTTGACCCCACTGATCTCTCACCGTATTCCACTTGACAAAGGTACTAAACCCATTTATGTACCTGCGTATCGCCTGCCACATGCGCAAAGAGTCTTCGCCGAAGAACTCATTACACGGATGCTCCGTGATGGAGTTATTGAGGAGTCCACTTCCCCGTGGAATGCTCCCCTTATTCTGGTTCCCAAGAAAGACGGAACCTGGCGCCCTGTTATCGATTACAGGAAACTGAATGCATGTACCATCCCAGACCGTTTTCCATTGCCAGTTCTGAACGACCTGTTGCAGAACATCGGCGATAATAAGGTCTTTTCAACTCTTGATCTTCTTCAAGGGTTCTGGCAGATCCCCCTCGATGATGAGAGTAGAGAGTTGACAGCTTTCTCTACTCCAACTGGTCATTACCAGTTCAGGAGGATGCCCTTCGGCTTGCGCGGAAGCCCAATCACGTTTAGTCGTTTGATGACGACAATTTTCCGTACCCTCCTAGGTGGCACGCTCATGGTCTACCTGGATGATCTCATAGTCATGTCGCAAGATGTCCCGTCACATCTTGAGAAACTTGACAGGGTATTGGACAGGCTAGCTCAGGCAAATCTTAAGGTAAAGCTCTCCAAATGTCATTTCCTCCGGAAGGAAATAAAATTTCTGGGTCACGTAGTAACTCAGAATGGCATAAAGACGGACGAGTCTAAAATCTCGGCCGTGCAGAAATTCCCCAGACCCATGACGGCGGATGCAGTCCGGTCCTTCATAGGCCTGGCGGGTTTCTACCGCACCTTTATCGCAGGTTTCTCCACCATTGCGGCACCCCTGACACGCTTACTCAAGAAGGATGCCCCTTTTGAGTGGACGTGCGATCAGGAACGAGCTTTTGTCATTCTTAAGAACAAGTTAACATCAGCCCCAACCCTTAGATTCCCTGATTTCACCAAGGCATTTACCTTGACGACTGATGCCAGCAAAGTTGGCATCGGTGCAGTCTTGTCACAAGAATCTAATGGGAAGCAACAGCCTATTGCCTATGCTAGCCGTGTTCTTACTAAAGCGGAAGTCAATTATTCAGTGACAGAGCTAGAAGCTTTAGCCATTGTATGGGCCCTGAGTCATTTTCGGGATATCATCTATCATTATCCTATCAAGATTTATACAGATCATTTACCCTTATTGGCCCTTTTTGCAAATAAGAACCTCTCGGGAAAGCATGCTCGGTGGTCGCTCACGTTCAATGACTACAACCCTGAAATTTGCTATGTCCCAGGTAAGCAAAATGTTGTAGCTGACGCCCTGTCGAGACATATAGCATTCGTGAGTGTCGGCAATTCGTTCTCTGTTGAGGATCTCGAGAGAGCCCAACGACAGGACCCTGTGTGGTCTCCAGTCCTTCGTTTCCTTACCAAGGAGGACGTTGACTTACAGGTCAAGTCTCCCGTTCCACTGAAGGATTTAGTGGTCAACCAAGGAGTACTGTGCCGTGTTGCACAGCTGGTGGACCCCGGCAGAACCGTATACCAACTGGTGATACCAGAGTCCATGATACCAGCTACTCTTAGGTTGATCCACAATGTCCCAGGTGTAGCGCACCCCGGGAAGGACCGCAGTATCAAACAGGCACGAATGAAATATTTCTGGCCTAAGATGGCATCGGACATTGCCAAGCATGTACACCAGTGTGTTGTCTGCCTACAGCACAAGGGTACCATTACAGGTCCTAACCCCATTCTAAAGTATCCCATTACAAAGGAGCCCTGGGAGAGAACTTCTGTCGACCTGTTGACGAACTTCTCGACCTCGGAGAAGGGAAATAAGCACCTGCTTGTAATGGTAGATAACTTGACGCGGTACAGTGAATTAGTACCCATTCCTGATAAAACCGCTGAAACGGTCGCTAGTGCTTTCCGTGAGCATGTTGTTCTTCGTCATACTTGCCCACGTGTCCTTCTGTCAGACAATGGGTCTGAGTTTATAAATGGCATAATGCAGGATCTTTGCTCCAGATTCAACATTCATCAAGCGCCAGTAGCTCCACGCCACCCTGCGAGTAATGGTCTTGCTGAACGTACAAATCGCAAAGTCCTGGAGGTGCTCAGAGTAACCGTTAACCCAAGTTGTACTACATGGGATGAGGCTATCCCAGATGTTCAGTGTACATTAAATTCCTCCCTCAACAGCTCGATCGGTGAGACACCTCATTTTGCTTTGTATGGCTATGACAAGCGCTTACCATATGAAATTCTGTTTACTCCACCTAGACCTACTTACGATACTGATAACCCCAGTGTAGTAAAGATGAGGACAACGCAGCTTGTCTTCCAGCGGGTACGAGAGAACCTTATGAAAGCTACTGATAGGTTCACGTCAGAGCGCAATGCCCGCGCCAAGGAAAGCAAAGTGGAACCAGGTTGCAAAGTTATGTTGCTCAACCCAGTGCAGACCCCAGGTATGCACAAACTTGTCCCAAAGTTTGTGGGTCCTTACCGTGTCCTACGACAGCTCCGTGGCAATAAGTTCGAGGTGAGGGAGATTGCTACGGGAGCTATCAAGGAAGCCCACCTTGATCACATGAAGTATGTGGACCATATGCAGGCTGAAGTAGAGCTGGAGGCGCGTGCGTTGCAACGCCACGATCAGACTAATGTTAGGGACAAACCGTCTACCCCTTCTCCCGCTACTGCTGGTACGGAAGACGGCCCAGTAAGGCTCCATACTTATGGCCTGCGACCCAGGACAACAGTACATTTCTGTGACATTGACGTACCTACTGACTTGTCCGACTCCTACGCTAGTTATGCTAATTGTTTGCTTGCAGAAATGGGTATAAATGCACACACATTGTATAGCTAGTCGATAATAGAGTCAGGGTGGACAACATCATGTAATTATGTAAATACTTTTAGAAGGGTACCCAGAGTGTAATGAATTCCATGGATATAGTATTATTGTATGTATGTGCACCAGTGTTTTTTTTAACTAAAGGAAAAAGACTGTATTACGGTCAGGGCAGTGCTGCCCTCTGAGTTACATGTCACACCTTAGGAAATGCTACTGTCAGTCATTGTTTGCAGATGTGAGCGTGCAACAACGTTAGTAGACGAGTGGTCAACTGATGTTCAGCCCTGCGGACAACCTGTATATAGAAGATTTTAGTTCCAGTGCTGACGTCTCCCGGCTCTCTACTCGATGAAACAGCGCGGGCAAACCAGTTTTCTCTTCCCCTGGATGGGAGAGTTTTTTTTTTGCCTGTTGCATTTTTTTGTCCATTTTTTATCAACAGTAAGAACAGCAATAACAGAATGCAGATTTTTTCTTTCTATCTGAATTCCACGTAGCTCACCTAACTGACAGTACAAATCACATATAATTCGAAAAAGACAGAAAACATGCCTTCTTACTCAGTACCTGGACCAGATTCACGGAATTCCTTATTTATAGAATACCAGAGACTAAAGAGTGCAGACACGGTTTTGTATGAGGGAGGTAGTAGAAGGTTAGCCAAAAATTAAAACAGACCAGTAGCCCTAACATCCCACATTATAAAAAATCTTCGGTAAAGTGATGAGACGCCATATTACAAGGTTTTTGGAACAACACAAGCTGCACAACCCAAACCAACATGGTTTTGGAACTGGAAGATCATGTCTACCTGGGGGTTGTTCCGGGGATCAACACCCCCGTTGTCCAGTCCTTAACCAAGCCTCCCAGTGGATTAAGACCTTGATCAATCAGACTGCTATTGCTAGCCGCACGTATTTTAACATAAGAACCACAGCCCGGCTGATTGGGTACAGAGTGCAGGTGTCTGTCAAGCTCCCTCTTGAGGTGCGAGGTTCTGACCAGAGCTTTGGTAAGATGGGGAAGGAAGAAGGATGGGTAATGGATGGAAATATGGGAAAGGGTTGGGAGGGTGGTGGGGAGGTTGAGTTTTGAAGGTAAGTGGCCTAACCACTTTGGCGCAATTTAAACAAGTGTATGTGTGTGTGTATGTTGTGTTATTCTTAAACAAATGTGTGTGTGTATGTTGTGTTAGTCTTGAATAAATCAGATTCATAAGATAGGTATACCTCCTGACCGTCAGTTGCACACAGTTATACCAGCTGTATACCGGCATGCCACTGTGTTGGAATGATGCATACTATTTGCAGTTGCCTTTTTTTTCGCAAGAGGTCGGTCGTAAGGTTGCTGCTTCATATGGTAGTTGCAGGTCATTCGATGGAGAGTGAGTGCTAACCCGGAGTTGGTTGGCGAAGCAGTTTCTGATGTGGTGTCCTGCCGTAGGATGTTTGCAGATGTTACAAGGTTAGTTGTAAGGTGTAGATTGATAGAAGTAGGTCACCCAAAAATGGGGAGCATTTATCCTTATTGTTGGACTTAGAATGATTCTGGTGGTATCCATTCTTCTATTTCTTCGGGGAAGTCACTCAGGATCCTTGGTCGAGGGAAGTTCTCCTTGTGGATGAAGCGTCGGACTCTTTGTCGGAGGGTCATTCTTTGAGTTCTGTGGGGAGCTGTGCTGATAATGTCGCCGGTGGTGTTCAGTGGTTGTGAAGGGTTTTCTTTGTCAGGTACATAGAGTTCCTGCATGTCATATAGTTGTCTCTTCTTTAGTTTGTTTAGCCTGACATTATTCGCCGTGATTCCCTGTTGTATGTGCAGGTCTTCCATCCTGACTCTGTCCCTGAGTCTGGTGCCAGTGATAAAGCAGAGGGCTTTGTTCTGGACTCTTTGGAGTTGTAGCATGTTGATCCTCTTGAAGGCAGCCAGGAGTCTATCGATAATTTCCCTTATGTCTGGTGGGAGGCTGTTGAACAGTTTTGGGCTCCAGACACTTATTGTGTTTTCTCCTAGTGTACTAATGGCGCCCCTACTTTTCACTGGGGGTATGTTGCACCTACTGCCCTCTAGGATTTTCTAGGTGTAGATTATGATGTATCTCTCTCGCCTGCGCTCCAGTGAGTACAGGTCAAGAAACTGTCTGTCACAACTGCTAAGCCACTAAGACAGAATTATGGAGGCGCTTGAAGAAAACTAAAATGCGAGCGACAGATATAACGGGAAAGGTAGGCAGATGGATGACGAAAGGAACAAGTGAAAGACCTGGGAGTAATTATGTCGGATGACCGTTCTTTCAAAGAACACAATAAGGCAAATGTCACAACAGCCATGAAGATGACCGGGGGATAACATGAACTCTCAAAATGAGAGAAATAATACCAACGGTGACCCTTTTCAAATAGCTTGTGCTTTCTCTTTTAGAATATTATACAGTGCTGACAGCCCCATTCAGGGCAGCAGAGATATCAGGGCTGAAGCAAATACAGAGATCATTTAGTCCCGCATAGAGCCAATGAAGCTACTAGAAAACGCCTTGCACTCACTAGAGCAGAGGAGAAAAAGATACATGATAATATATATCTGAAAAATACCTGCACACTGCCATAGCAACATACTGGAGTGAGAGATATAGAAGGAAATGTAAAATAAACCCTGTGAAAAGAAAGGACACCGTGGGAACAATAAGAGAAAAATATATCAACATCCGTGGCCCCCAGATTATTCAACATCTTACCGGAAGATACCAGAAACACTGCTGGAACTAGTATAGAAGTCTTCAAAAGGAAACTGGACAAATATCTTCACCAGGTGCCAGATCTACCAGGCTGTGATGGATATTTGGGCCAGCGGGCCACCAGCAACAGCAAACCTGGTTGGTCAAGCAAGCATCAGAGCCCGGCGTAAGGCCGGGTTCTGGGAGTAGAAAAAACTCTCGAAACTCATGGGCATTTTTTGAGATATTTCGTCCATCAGGAACTTTATTAATTTTCCGCCTGTACCTGCAACTTAGTTGTAAGATAACACCAAAATGTCCTCAAGAAACATTTGTAGCTACAGATCTGCAAGGAAAGTTGGATCACGCTGAAGAATAAGAAAGATGCCGTAAAAAAGTAATGGGTTAGGTTTCTTGTGCGCTTCTGTGGCGGAGATGCGGCTGGTGACCATCTCCCTGCCCCCAACTTCTCCCTTCCTTCCTTCCTTCCTCCCCACCACAGGCACCCCGTTTCCCTTTCCCCTCTGTCTGTCTCCAGTTCCCCCTCCCTCCCACACCCCAAACGCCAGCTCCTCCTCTTTCCTTCCTCGTCCACCAGCTGCTCGCTCCCAGGCTGCTGGTGACACCATGTTTGCCCACCTCTTTACCCACAACTACCACCACCCATGAGCTACCACCACCCCTGAACAACCACCACCCCTGAACAACCACCATCCCTGAACAACCACCACCCCTGAACAACTACCACCCCTGAACAACCACCACCCCTTAACAACTACCACTCCTGAACAACTACCACCCCTGAACAACTACCACCCCTGAAAAACTTCCACCATTGAACAACCACCACCTATGAACAACCACCACCCTTGAACAACCACCACTCCTGAACGACCACCACCCCTGAACAACCGTCACCCTTGAACAACCTCCACCCTTGAACAACCACCACCCCTGAATAACCACCACTTTTGAACAACCACCACCCCTGAATAACCACCATCCTTGATTACCCACCACCCCTGAACCACTAACCCTGAACAACCACCACCCTTGAACAAACATCACCCTTGAACAACCACAACCCCTGAACAACCACCACCCCTGAACAACCACCACCCTTGAACAACCACCACCCCTGAAAAACTACCACCCTTGAACAACCACCACCCCTGAACAACCACCACAGCCCTTGAGCAACCTCTGCCTTCACCACCATCACCTTTGTCACCGCTACCATCACCACCACATCTTCCACTATCGCAATCACCATCATTCTTACCATCACTACAGCCATGTTCCTTTTACCACCCCAGTCTCTACTACTACTATTACTACTACTACTACTACCACCACCACCACCACCATCACAACTACCACCACCACCTCTCTCGCCCTCACTACCACTACACTATCACCAGCATTACCTCCATTGCTACTCCTATCACCACTTCTCCCAAAACACCACCTTCATTCCCACCACATTTCCCTCTGTCATTTCTCCTTCCTTCTCCCTCTCCCTCTTTTCTCCCCATCCCACCGAGGTAGGGAGGGAGATGTGCGTATCATACCTTATAGGCACATCACATTCTCTGTCGTTATATCACGCATCCTATAGGTTATTTTAAACTAATAAATGTAAATAGTTTAAAATCTCACCTAAATATTATTAGGCCCTGTTTTTCTCTAAATAATATCTTTCTACAGCTTCCTTTTCACAATATCTAAGAATGTTTCTGCAGATACGACTGATGTCATCTCTCGGATGAGAAGGATGAGATAGTTTTGTTAACTTGTTAACTGTTAGGTCATTATAAAGACACAATGTGCTGTTTATAACATTTTATTGAGAAGACTTTTCGTCCACCAGAACGACGGTCCCTGGTGGGCGAAACGTTTTCTCAATAAAATGAAATAAACAACATATTGTGTCTTCTTAACATATACATTCGGTAAGTAACACTGGGTATACACTATTAGATGAAGAGAGACAACAAGTGTATTGAGACTTAGGTCTCAAAGAGCCTCCGTTTAATCCCAGATTCTTCGGTTGTAAGTCGAACATTCTACCAATGATTTTTATTACCCTCTTCCATTCAAAGCTTATATTCTGGCCTTTTTCTAAATTTTCCTTTGAATTTTTACAATATTCATTGGGCAACACTAAACCCGTAAGCAGCATACAATGCCTGGAGGAATGGGAAGTAATCAGATTTGATCTAGTTAAGTAGCTCCCATACCTTGAATCAAGAGCGATCACTAGCATCAAAGCACCACGTTTCTCAGTGAAGAGGTCTTCATTGAAGGACCCTGTCGTATCTTCCCGTTTCTTGGATCCTGACTGATTACCTTACATTTCTCTAGCGCTGTATGATCCTTTCCCTGAATATACTACTACTACTACTACTACTAATAATAATAATAATGACCATCGACGTCAGTTCCGAATTACTGTTGTGAAATCTGACATTCTGATCACCAGGTCACCAATCATGGGTGGAGCCATTCAAAGAAGTTGGAATTAACGCAGGTGACGATAATAGTGAACGCTGGTCGAAATCGAGTCACCATGGACGTCACTAACATCCTCTATATAAATTCAAAGCTAAGGGGTTGCGAGCGACCCTCTGGAACACTTCGTTTAGCAAGTCAAATTCTTTCAGCGTTCACACTGGGCATGCCAGCCTGGTGCTCTAGGCTCGAGCCACAGCTCTGAGTGCGAAACTCTGGATTATTATTATTTTATTATTAATTGATTTGTTATTATTATGTTATTATTAATTATTATATTAGTATTATTAATTATTATATTAGTATTATTAATTATATTATTATTAATTGTTATATTATTATTAATTACTGCATTATTAATTATTATTATTATTATTATTATTATTATTATTATTATTATTATTATTATTATTATTAATTATTATATTGTAAATAGCCTCCGATATGCATAAGATCACCATAAGAAAAGAACTTAAGAATGCAGGAGAGGAGGGATTTTATTAACAATTTTACTCTAATTAAAAACCCGAAGTGTTAATAATCCTAACACAGTAAAGCCAAGAAATGTGTATTATTTGCATAAAGGTCCATAGGTCCTTCTAAAAGATGCGACCTGCAACACTCGATCAGGAGTCTCAGGTGTTAGGAACCTTGCTCATTCGGCTCGGTCCATGCAACCGGCTTTATCCTGCGTCCTCTCAATTGTGAGGTAAATGTTCTGCCACAGAAATGCCAGGTATGGGAGGTTGTAGGAAAAAAAGAAAACAGGGGCACAGTTTATATTTGGAGACGTAATGCTACTTTCAACATTTGGAGTCGGGAGTCCCTCAGGGAAGGTTCCTTGATGCTGGTAAGGGGCTGTGGATCTCAGGAGTTGAACTTGTCCTTTCCTTTGGATGTAGCCTAATTGCCTCGCGGTTTTCGGGCAATGTATGACCCCCTAAGAGTTTAGTGCTTCCTCCTAGATATAGAATATTAAATATATCACTTTAGAGAAAAAGACCCCCTTCCGGCGTTCTCCGACCCTCAGAGTTGGGGATGATTCAGAAAGGAGCCGGGTTTTTATCTTGTCCGTGAGGAGCGGCAGCAGCCGCGCCTCTGAGGCCACCAGCCACCATCCCACTGTCAAGGGCAAAGTCAAAGTTTATTTCCACATGATACAGTGTTTATACAGAAATGGGTGACATTTGACTGCATGCAGAAAACCTACGGTTATGTAGAGCATAAGATGTCTGCAGACCTCAGTGTCCAGCGCTGCCTGCCAGTGGCTGCTTTCCACCGCTTTCCTGCCGTGAGAAACCCGGATTACCATATACACGTATACATAAACTCACAATATCCTAGGACACTACTAGGAAGTGATGCTCATTTTTATAAATATGGTTTACAAGTAGCAGGCCAGTGCTCTAATCTTGCCTCGGTAAGCTAGTGGATACTTAACCAGCTATGAGCCATTTAACGAAGAGTCAAGAGACACTTGTCCTATTTCCTTAGGAAGAAACCAGCACCCTGCGTTACACACATCTACGAGTGATCCAGGCAGTCACATGCCTGCGTCGGGAGACTTCTTCCCTGGTGACGAAATGCAGAAACATAACAGGTATTAAAATGAGAATTGTAAGTAAGAAGCCAGGTTATGGTGCAAGGAGGAGAAGGAGAGTTACCTGAGAACTAAGCATTGTCATTGATGATCAGAAAAAAAAAACCGGTCTGCCCGTAAACTCTCCCAGCCTAACACAAGGAAGTGCATCCTCTCTCTATTTCTATCTCTCTCTCTCTCTCTCTCTCTCTCTCTCTCTCTCTCTCTCTCTCTCTCTCTCTCTCTCTCTCTCTCTCTCTCTCTCTCTCTCTCTCTCTCGTTTCATTTTATTCTTTCTTTCCTATGCTTTCATTTTCAGAAAAACAAGCTTATTTTTCTTTCTTTCTCTCTAATATCAGTAGTCATATATACGTCATTCTCTGCGCTCAGATATAAAAACATTTAGAATTGTCTTCCAGACTGTAAAGATTGTTTCCAAGGAAGCCGCGGCAAGACGGCAAGAAATTGACAAATTTTGGAGAAGACTGGTCAAGGGTGAAGAAGAGAATGAAGAAGAAGAAGAAGAAGAAGAAGAAGAAGAAGAAGAAGAAGAAGAAGAAGAAGAAGAAGAAGAAGAAGAAGAAGAAGAAGAAGAAGAAGAGGAAGAAGAAGAAGAAGAAAAGAGGATAAGTCAAGAAAGTCCACTGTTTTGGCTCTCTTTCTCACGATGTGACCCACAACCACTGGCTAACACCCAGGTCCCTATTTATTGCTAAAAGCAAGGAAACATATCTACATCTCCGTTCACCTCAATAACAACCCCGGGTGAGTCCCAGGTGCTGCTACTACTGACAACATGACTCCTTTGCACGGATCTTCCTGAACTTTTACTCATTTCTACAACATTGCAAGCTACAGATGATGTGTTGATTGCAGCACGAAAGGCCTAGAGTTATCATTCACCTCCCCCGTGGTTGCTATGTATATATATATATATATATATATATATATATATATATATATATATATATATATATATATATATATATATATATATATATATATATATATATATATATTCACACCACATAAAAAACAAAGAACACTGTGTCCTGGTATGGCCTTACCTCCTCAGATCTCTCAGACTATGTCGTTGTCTAAATTTATTCTCTCCTTCCCACAACATCCCCCACAAATTTTACCACTCGGCTGGCCTCCCACCATCTACCATTTGCCTGGCCTCCCATCACCATCTCACCTTTCCCACGGTTATCAGGCATTTCTTTTCCCCAGCATCATCACCACTGGACCTCATCTTCACCAGATAATCATCTCCACGTCAGAGTTCCAACACATGTGGGTAAGATAACAGATATTCTGCTGCCAAGTGCTCATTACACTTTGATGCATCAACCAAAATCCATATGTACAAACGCGTAACGGCGCATGTACACATGAACATGTAAATAAAGCCGTGTGTGAACACACATTAGCACACTCAGAAGTTAAATTATTTTGCATCTTATATACATACACAGTAGAAATAATCCACATAATATTGGTGATTTTGTCCTTTGAGCATTAAGATAAAAACTTTGATAGGGCATGAAAAAATCTCATCAGAATTAGCGAACTTTTACTTAAGCTCTTATCCTCCGATGTTAAGAGTTGGTAACCAAGCCAGTGACTTTCCTTAACGTAGTGGTGACATTTCAGAGTTAGCTACTGTCTCTCCCGACATACTGAGGTTCTTCTAACAACCAAAAGCAGAATTCACTCTCTTTACAAAAGAGGAACCACGTTCTTTATAGAGGAAGATCCTCTCTTTTACAAAAGAGTACCTGTGTTCTTCACAAAGAATGTTCCTATATTTTACAAATGAGATCACACATTCTTTACAAAGGATCATCGACCCCCCCCTCCCCCCCGAGGCCACCTTGGATCTTGTGGCACCAGCTAGAAGAAGGATTTGTATAAGACCCTGAAGTGTTAATCATGTCTCACCCTTCAAAGAGTAGGAAATGTGACTGCATTAATATTTAAGACTGTAGATCCTATAAGCTCTCAGAAAGAAATTAGAATTTAAGTTTGGCTTGTTGAATTTAATTTTGTCTTGTTGAATCAAATTTTGACTTGTTGCTCTACGCTGATTACATGGACGTCAAAAAGAGGAAGGCTGTTATTTTCTTATTTTACAGTGAACTGTGGGACCGTGCCGCGGGCGGTGACCTCGGGAAGCGACTTCTGGTAAACTTCAGGTAAATTTCATTTGTAGTCAGCCTGTGTCTGTAATTGAAGCATAATTATAGGGACGATATCAACGTATCGTAGTAAGGTGACACTTAACGGAATGGTGTTGGAAAATCTATCTGTAGAGACCTGCAACGAAATACTACCTGGTGAACCCATGGCCTTGTAGAATCTCTCTGTGACAGATGTTATTAAAAGAAAAACAATTGAAATTCTACATATAAATCTTTTACAATATCGGTTTTCGAAATTTCCTTTTCTCTCAGGCAGATGTGAGAGTCAGTTCTGGGGTAATGTTTTCTTGTAAAACTTCTTGGCTTAAACTCTGCGACGAAATATAATGGAAATTCAAGGTTGTGAGTTAGCAAAGAAATAAGTTTAAGTTGGAGACAAAAGTTGATAGACAAGGGAAGACTGAGAGAGAAAGATGTATATATATATATATATATATATATATATATATATATATATATATATATATATATATATATACATATATATATATATATATATATATATATATATATATATATATATATATATATATATATATATATATATATGTCAGAGAGAGAAAAAAAAAAGACAGACAGACAGACAGAAAGGCAGACAGACAGGCAGACAGACAGGCAGACAGACAGACAGATAAAGAGAGAAATAAAGGGAGGAAGAGCTAAATCTATATTTGCATTTCACACCTACCTTTTACTATTTTCATCTTATCTACATAACATGAAGCACTCGAAACCATTTTTTTTTTATTACAACTGCGTCCGGCAGATGAGAGGCAGATATACGAGAGAAATAAAACCCAAATCAACTGTTGCTTTGACAACAATATCATATTTATCTCTTGAGCAACGAACGGAAAGTTTATAATAAAAATTACGAACCAGGTGATGCAATCCAGATAAAGTTTGTCAATATAAATTTTAATGACGTTATTAGCCTCCTTTATTCGATAATAAAATAATTTAGAACATCGGAATAACCTTACTATGTATTTCCACCGAATACAAATTTCACACACACACACACACACACACACACACACACACACACACACACACACACACACACACACACACACACACATTGGAGGCAGGATCCATACATAGCTTTAAGCAGAGGTATGATAAAGCTCACGGCTCAGGGAGAGTGGCCTAGTAGCGATCAGTGAAGAGGCGGGGCCAGGAGCTCGGACTCGACCCCCGCAACCTCAACTAGGTGAGTACACACACACATATGAAAGACCCCTTGGGGCCAGTGACCATGTGGTTTTAAGCTTCGAATACACAGTAGAGCTACAAGTGGAGGGAGAAGCAGGAAGGCCAGGACGAATGAAGCCAAACTACAAGAAAGGGGACTACACAGGAATGAGGAACTTCCTGAACGGGGTTCAGGAATAATGAAAAAGCCAGGATGAGCCCATGGTTTACCCAAAGGTGCAGGGAGGCAAAAACCAAGTGTGCTAGGGAACGGAAGAAATATAGAAGGCAAAGGACCCAGGAGAATAAGGAGAGCAGTCGAGGAGCCAGAAACGAATATGTACAGATAAGAAGGGAGGCCCAAAGACAATATGAAAATGACATAGCAGCGAAAGCCAAATCTGACCCGAAACTGTTGTACAGCCACATCAGGAGGAAAACAACAGTCAAGGACCAGGTAATCAGGCTAAGGAAGGAAGGAGGAGAGACAACAAGAAATGACCGTGAAGTATGTGAGGAACTCAACAAGAGATTCAAAGAAGTGTTCACAGAGGAGACAGAAGGGGCTCCAGAAAGACGGAGAGGTGGGGCACACCACCATGTGCTGGACACAGTGCACACAACCGAGGAAGAAGTGAAGAGGCTTCTGGGTGAGCTAGATACCTCAAAGGCAATGGGGCCAGATAACATCTCCCCATGGGTATTGAGAGAGGGAGCAGAGGCGCTATCTGTACCCCTAACAACAATATTCAATACATCTATCGAAACAGGGAGATTGCCTGAGGCATGGAAGACAGCAAATGTAGTCCCAATCTTTAAAAAAGGAGACCGACATGAAGCATTAAACTACAGACCAGTGTCACTGACATGTATAGTATGCAAAATCATGGAGAAGATTATCAGGAGAAGAGTGGTGGAACACCTAGAAAGGAATGATCTCATCAACAGCAGCCAACATGGTGTCAGGGACGGGAAATCCTGTGTCACAAACCTACTGGAGTTCTATGACATGGTGACAGCAGTAAGACAAGAGAGAGAGGGGTGGGTGGATTGCATATTCTTGGACTGCAAGAAGGCGTTTGACACAGTTCCACACAAGAGATTGGTGCAAAAACTGGAGGACCAAGCAGGGATAACAGGGAATACTTGTCAGGAAGACAGCAGCGAGTCATGGTACGTGGCGAGGTGTCAGAGTGGGCACCTGTGACCAGCGGGGTCCCACAGGGATCAGTCCTAGGACCAGTGCTGTTTCTGGTATTTGTGAACGACAAGACGGAAGGAATAGACTCTGAGGTGTCCCTGTTTGCAGATGACGTGAAGTTGATGAGAAGAATTCACTCGATCGAAGACCAGGCAGAACTACAAAGGGATCTGGACAGGCTGCAGACCTGGTCCAGCAATTGGCTCCTGGAGTTCAATCCCACCCAGTGCAAAGTCATGAAGATTGGGGAAGGGCAAAGAAGACCGCAGACGGAGTACAGTCTAGGGGGCCAGAGACTACAAACCTCACTCAAGGAAAAAGATCTTGGGGTGAGTATAACACCAGGCACATCTCCTGAAGCGCACATCAACCAAATAACTGCTGCAGCATACGGGCGCCTAGCAAACCTCAAAACAGCATTCCGACATCTTAATAAGGAATCATTCAGGACCCTGTACACCGTGTACGTTAGGCCCATATTGGAGTATGCGGCACAAGTTTGGAACCCACACCTAGCCAAGCATGTAAAGAAACTAGAGAAAGTGCAAAGGTTCGCAACAAGACTAGTCCCAGAGCTAAGAGGTATGTCCTTTGAGGAGAGGTTAAGGGAAATCAACCTGACGACACTGGAGGACAGGAGATATAGGGGGGACATGATAACGACATACAAAATACTGAGAGGAATTGACAAGGTGGACAAAGACAGGATGTTCCAGACATTGGACACAGTAACAAGGGGACACAGTTGGAAATTGAAGACACAGATGAATCACAGGGATGTTAGGAAGTATTTCTTCAGCCACAGAGTAGTCAGTAAGTGGAATAGTTTGGGAAGCGATGTAGTGGAGGCAGGATCCATACATAGCTTTAAGCAGAGGTATGATAAAGGTCACGGTTCAGGGAGAGTGACCTAGTAGCGATCAGTGAAGAGGCGGGGCCAGGAGCTCGGACTCGACCCCCGCAACCTCAACTAGGTGAGAACTAGGTGAGTACACATACACACACACACACACCCACACACACACACACACACATACACACACACACACACACACACACACACACACACACACACACACACACACACACACACACACACACACACACACACGAAGGATTTTTTTTTTTTTGG
Organism: Cherax quadricarinatus; assembly: GCF_038502225.1. Lineage (NCBI taxonomy): Eukaryota > Metazoa > Arthropoda > Malacostraca > Decapoda > Parastacidae > Cherax > Cherax quadricarinatus. The sequence continues at coordinate 12,512,354 of NC_091316.1, forward strand.
AAATAAGACCATGAGAGGGGGAGGGGAAGACGGAGGGGGGGGGGTGGAAGTTTATTCAGAAACTGGACACGGAAATAGGAAACATTATTCAGGAATGGGAACCCACCTCCCGTCCCACCACGACCGCCACGACTACCACCGCTGCTACCACCACTACCTCGCCTTGTCGTCACCAGCGCCCTCGGGAACCCCATTCATACACTGTATCCGCCCCATTCTTCTGTTAGCGGCTCACGCTGGGGCTTCTACTGAAATTCTATGCCTTTTCAAGAAAAACTTTAGGGGAATTTTAAAAAAGGGATTTTTTTTTAATTAATTACGGGTTCTTGACAGTGTTAAGAAAAGCAGTTTCGCCTCTGTTTTTTTATTAGAATAAATTTAACACCACCATACCATTACTGCTACTACTACTACTACTACTACTACTACTACTACTACTACTACTACTACTACTACTACTACTACTACTACTACTACTGCTACTACTACTACTGCTACTACTGCTACTACTACCACCACCACAACCACCAGTACTACTAACACTATTATATTACCGCCACTGCTACTAATACTACTGCTTCCACAGCTGCCCCACTGCTACCACTACATTGGTTACTATTGCTACTACTACTACTAGTAGTAGTGGTGGTAGCAATAGTAGTAGGAGCAATAATAATAATAATAATAATAATAATAATAATAATAATAATAATAATAATAATAATAATAATTATAATACGTATTAACATTATTAATTTTATTACTTCAAATAGTATTTAGTCAGTTATTTTACTTGCATGCTAGAACAGCATGCTAGAACAGCATGCTAGAACAGCATGCTAGAACAGCATGCTGGAACAGCATGCTAGAACAGCATGCTAGAACAGCATGCTAGAACAGCATGCTGGAACAGCATGCTGGAACATCATGCTGGAACAGCATGCTGGAACATCATGCTGGAACAGCATGCTAGAACAGCATGCTAGAACAGCATGCTAGAACAGCATGCTGGAACAGCATGCTAGAACAGCATGCTGGAACAGCATGCTAGAATAGCATGCTGGAACAGCATGCTGGAACATCATGCTGGAACAGCATGCTAGAACAGCATGCTGGAACATCATGCTGGAACAGCATGCTAGAACAGCATGCTGGAACATCATGCTGGAACATCATGCTGGAACATCATGCTGGAACAGCATGCTAGAACAGCATGCTAGAACAGCATGCTGGAACATCATGCTGGAACATCATGCTGGAACATCATGCAGGAACATCATGCTGGAACAGCATGCTAGAACAGCATGCTGCAACATCATGCTGGAACATCATGCTGGAATATCATGCTGGAACAGCATGCTAGAACAGTATGCTAGAACAGCACGCTAGAACAGCATGCTGGAACATCATGCTGGAACATCATGCTGGAACATCATGCTGGAACAGCATGCTAGAACAGCATGCTGGAACATCATGCTGGAACATCATGCTGGAACATCATGCTGGAACAGTATGCTAGAACAGCATGCTAGAACAGCATGCTGGAACATCATGCTGGAACATCATGCTGGAACATCATGCTGGAACAGCATGCTAGACCAGCATGCTAGAACAGCATGCTAGAACAGCATGCTGGAACATCATGCTGGAACATCATGCTGGAACATCATGCTGGAACAGCATGCTAGAACAGCATGCTAGAACAGCATGCTAGAACAGCATGCTAGAATAGCATGCTAGAACAGCATGCTAGAACAGCATGCTCGAACAGTATGCTAGAACAGCATGCTAGAACAGCATGCTGGAACATCATGCTGGAACATCATGCTGGAACATCATGCTGGAACAGCATGCTAGAACAGCATGCTGGAACATCATGCTGGAACAGCATGCTAGAACAGCATGCTGGAACATCATGCTGGAACATCATGCTGGAACATCATGCTGGAACAGCATGCTAGAACAGCATGCTAGAACAGCATGCTGGAACATCATGCTGGAACATCATGCTGGAACATCATGCAGGAACATCATGCTGGAACAGCATGCTAGAACAGCATGCTGCAACATCATGCTGGAACATCATGCTGGAATATCATGCTGGAACAGCATGCTAGAACAGCATGCTAGAACAGCATGCTAGAACAGCATGCTGGAACATCATGCTGGAACATCATGCTGGAACATCGTGCTGGAACAGCATGCTAGAACAGCATGCTGGAACATCATGCTGGAACATCATGCTGGAACATCATGCTGGAACAGTATGCTAGAACAGCATGCTGGAACATCATGCTGGAACATCATGCTGGAACATCATGCTGGAACAGTATGCTAGAACAGCATGCTAGAACAGCATGCTGGAACATCATGCTGGAACATCATGCTGGAACATCATGCTGGAACAGCATGCTAGAACAGCATGCTAGAACAGCATGCTAGAACAGCATGCTGGAACATCATGGTGGAACATCATGCTGGAACATCATGCTGGAACATCATCCTGGAACAGCATGCTAGAACAGCATGCTAGAACAGCATGCTAGAATAGCATGCTAGAACAGCATGCTAGAACAGCATGCTCGAACAGCATGCTAGAACAGCATGCTAGAACAGCATGCTAGAACAGCAAGCTAGAACAGCATGCTAGAACAGCATGCTAGAACAGCATGCTAGAACAGTATGCTGGAACAGCAAGCTAGAACAGCATGCTAGAACAGCATGCTGGAACAGTATGCTGGAACAGCAAGCTAGAACAGCATGCTAGAACAGCATGCTAGAACAGCGTCCTGCCGAATAGGTAAAACTTGCTATTTTGGCTTATATAGCAACATTCCTCTTACCGAATAAGGCAAGCGAAGATTTGTGAACGGAATAATTCCTCAAAAATCATTCTGAACCTAAGGAAAAAAAATGCATTTCATTGTGTGTGTTTATTATTAAATTACTGTAAACTCATCTAAAATATATTTAGTTGGATTAGGCTAAATTAAATTGCGCTTGTTATAATTAGGTTAGGTAAGTTTTCTAAGGTGCTTTTTTAATACAAAATTATTAATTTTTAAATTAACATAAATGAAAAAAATGTATGTATAAACGTATAAGAGAAAATTTTAGAAAGGACTTAATTTATAAATGAGTTCTATCTAATTGACTAGTTTTACCTATTCGGGACGACATTTTATATATATATATATATATATATATATATATATATATATATATATATATATATATATATATATATATGTATATATATATATATATATATATATATATATATATATATATATATATGTATATATATATATATATATATATATATATATATATATATATATATGTATATATATATATATATATATATATATATAATATGTGTGTGTGTGTACCTTTGAAGGTTTTCGAGATCTTTTCATATTGTCGCAGTTAGGACCTCGGCGAGACTTTTCTGGTGTTTGCCTGACTAACCGGGCTGTTGCTGTCGTAGGTCTTGCTGCTTTGGCACTTGGCACTTTGGCACTTGCAGTAGAATGTTAAACAGTTTTAACCCACGAATGTTGATAGTGCTCGCTTGTTATGTCCACTGCGCACCAGCATTTCGCTAGATTTATTTTACATATTCTCCTACATTTCTCACTTCAGCTGAAAGATACATAGTGTATGTAGTGTGAATAGACTAGTAGTTACCTTATTTTCTGTTTTAGGGATTAAAGTATTCTTGACTGGAAATGAACAGGCTATATGCAGCCGGATCAGCCGGATCAGCCGGGCTGTGGCTCGTACGTCGGACTGCGTGCGGCCAGCAGTAACAGCCTAGTTGATCAGGCCCTGATCCATCGGGAGGCCTGGTCGTGGACCGGGCCGCGGGGGCGTTGATCCCCGGAATAACCTCCAGGTAACCTCCAGGTAACCTCCAGGTAATGAGCTTATGAGTAGTCGATAGGCTGTAAGACCAATTAGCCAATCAACGAACACAGGCCAAGATATACTCACCGAGAGATTGGTTGGCTAATTTGGCTTAAAGGCAATCAACTGCTCAAAGGGTCATTAAGGCTATTTTTCATCTGTTCACTATTAGTCAAGAATACTTAAATTCCTATGTAATACTTATTCAGTGAGAGATATACACATCTACATGTGCGTATTTTTCCGGAGACCAGTAGCTGATGACACTTGTCTTGTATTATACTAACATATGATATACTAACGACTGATGTACTAACGAATGATATACTAACAAATAATGGATTGTCTAAATGGACATTGCGTACTCGAAAGGCTTGAAATCTAATAAAGCAAGCAAGAAAGCAAGCAAGCAAGCAGGGTCGGCACATCAATCTAATATGCTGGTACTGATCTTGTGAAGCAGCAGGGTATCTGGGGTGACCCACCAACCCGGGGGACAATGTACACTTGTACACCATTCATCAATGTCCCCGCGGTCCACCTCAACCACAAGTCCGTAAAATCAACGTCTGAGACCGCAGTGCTAACGAGCCAGTTTGCGCAGACATCGTCGCCATTATTAGCTCCACAGTTCCAAACTGAAGCGAAGGATTTAAAAAAATTATTATGTAAGTTTTTGTAAATATCCGCAACGTTCTGCTATCTTATTGTATATACGTATATATATATATATATATCCTATCGTACGTTGGATTGCGTGCGACCAACAGTAATAGCCTCGTTGACCAGATCCTGATCCACCGGGAGGCCTGGTCATGGACCGGGCCACGGGGGCGTTGACCCCTGGATACTCTCCAGGTAGACTCCAGGCAGGATGGGGCTCATGTAAGGTGTTGACATCTGTCAGACTGAGCAGAGAGACTAGTACGCAAGCCCTTCAAGAGATGGAGCTTTTCATGCCGTTTAAGGGCTCTTGATCTCATGAATAGGGAGCTACACTGCTCTTCTTTCGACCAAACTTGATTGCCTCCCACGGGCCCCATTGGAAATAAGGTTATTTGTCTTTCTTGGGTTATCCTAGGTAATTTAAACAATGTATGATAATTGTACTTTTGTGTACCTGTAACTGAATAAACTTACTCATTTACGTCAGGCTTTTTATAATCCCTATGGGTTTAGTGCTTCCCCGTGAATGCGGTAATTATAATCAGTATGTGGGCCTGTTCCTTCAGAGGACGTTCTTGGTGCCCAGTAGAGCGCCTATTGTTTCAAACGAATTGTGAAAGTGAGGCGTATCCCCTATTTCCCTTTATTTGTCATGCAATTTTTATTGACAATACTTAAATTTAGAATAATTCTGACTGAAGTAAAGTAATGTAAAATTATCTGAGTACATTCACCCACCCAAAACAACCAAAATGTCTAGACGCGTCCTTCCCTGCTGTAAGATATGGGTTTCTCTCTTCCGCTTCCTTTAGGAGACGACTTCTTCCCCTCTCTTCCTTTTGTAGGAGACGTCCTCTTCTCCCTCTTCCTTCTGTAGGAGACTTTCTTCCCCCCCCCTCCTATAGAAGACGTCTTTCATTTGTAAGAGACGCCCTTCTCCCTCTCCTCCCGTACAAGGCATCCTTCCCACTCTCCTGTAGAAGGCATTCTTTCCCTCCAGAGGGAACTGTCCTTTTTCTCCTGCAAGAGATATTCTTTAAGTCCTGCAATAGAAGTCCTTCTCCTCCTGTAGGAGGGGTCTCAGTAGTAGTAACCAGTTACCAGTCTCAGTAGTAGTAACCAGTTACCAGTAACCTGTCCGTTGACTCAACGACCAACCGTCTTGAGTCACGGTCTTTCATATTGTGCTGAGCTGACACTAATTCAAAAGACCCACTACGGGGTACTGGCCAGCCGGCTAGGCAGTGTTACGAGTGGAAGCAAGGAGATAGGTACGGCTGCGGGCTCTGTCCACATATCAGTAATTATACGTATAACAGCCTACGTGAGTATTTCTACCCTAATCCACGTATCGAACTCCCACATGATAAATGGTGTACAGCGGTGTGGAGCGTGGATTTACGTTTTTAAGGGTAATTCAAGGCGTTTGAAGACTGTTGTGAGTAGCCGGCAGGGTCAGAGGTGATTCTACCACCAGCTATACCCTCGCGCACCACCAGCCAGCAGCCTACTCCCCTCAAACCTACTGCCTGCAAGCCTGTTGCAGCCGTTTCAAGCTTCCTGGCTTAGTTCGTGTGCTAATTGCTTCAATCTCCGAGGGGTTGACCCGGATTTTGCAATTAAGCCAGTCAGTAAGCCAGACTGTGGAAGTGAACGCCAGTCAGCCTATCATCCAGCCTGTCTCCTGTCATCCAACTGCTCCTCCGTGCTTTGTGCATCGTTACACGTCTTCCAGTCATCCATTCTCGTGGGGTAAGCCAGTCAGCCAACCCAGCTTCTAACCCAGCTGAGAGAGAGAAGTAAGCCACGCAGTAAGAAGTAAGCCAAGTTCCTCTGAAGTATTGTGTATCTCGCTTTGTGCTTCCTGTTGGATGCTAAGAGTGGTTTTTACCATTCCTGTGGCATAGAGTGGGTTAAGCCATCTCGTGGGTCGTGGAGTGAGCGCGTCCGCCAGAGAGTCTTCTCCCCCACCTCTCCCCCACCTCCCGGGGTGCGCGGCAGTACCCCAGCGAGAGTCATACCCACCACTCTCCCACCACCACCAGCCATCCACCCATATACTTGTGGTTGTTTGCACCCTTGTACCGGGTCCTAGTACTGTTTTGGCTCACATAATTGGTCAAGAGATTGTAGCTGGTGCCAACGAGATAAAGCCAGTTATGTGAGTTCGCCTAGAAAGCACATTCTTCACGACAACAGTGCGAGTGGAAGAGGAAGCACCGCCCGCCCACAGGACAATATCTTCGCCCCACCACCAGTACTCACCGCCAGTCTCCTACTCCAGACTCCAGTGATAATTTTTTTTAGATATTTTTCTTGCATTTAAAGACATTTGCGAGTGTGAGACATTTATAGTAAATTGCTTGTGTACTCTAAACCTTGTGTTTTTCAGTGTAAACGCAGTATTCTTTGACTCAGTAATTTTTTTACAATATTTTTTCAGTGTTTTCACTTATCTTATATTTTTCTGCTGTGTTTTTCTTTATGCTACTCCTGTCTGTAGTAAGTATTATTGTGTAGTGTACCAGTCAGTCACTCTGTGTGAAGTGATTCATTTTTTTTATTGTATTCTTTCAGCGTTGTATTCTGCAGTGATATTCACCCCAGTATACCAAATTTTCCATTTATTTCTATGTGTGTCATTTTTTTTTCGTATGCCAACAGTGTCTCATTTCTCTAATTTTTTCGCAGACTGTGTACCATTATTTTTGCCAGCAAAATTTTTGTCGTATCAGTCACAGCAAGATTTTTGTTGTATCAGTCACAGCAGGATTTTGTTGTAAGAATATTAATTTAAGAAGTGTGCTCCGTCATTGTAAGTGTTATATTACCTGTTTGTACCTGTGTTTTATTTTTTCATATTTTTATATTCTTGAACAAATTCACTCTTGATGTAATTTCAATTACTTTTAACGTAAAGTGTTTTCCTTACTCTGTTTGAGTAAATTGTTTTGTCTAATTTACAATTAAGAGTTAAAGTGTTCAATCAGTTTATTTTTTTGATCTTCATAATTTTAATTCATTATTTTACCTGAGTTTTCCCAGTGACACTTTATTACTGCAGTGATTATTTCTATACTTTATTTTGTTGCACTTGTTCTGAAGTGAATTATTTTTGAACTTGTTCTGCAGTGAATTATTTTCTTTTATTGATATTTTGTAAATTATATTTTAATTTTGTCTATGCATTCTTAGAAACTACTTAAATTTCCCAGTTAACAATTTAATAATTTTATTTTACACTTTCACATTGATTTAAAATTTAATTAATTAATTTCTTTATTAGCAAGAGTAAAGACAGCTCATTTTGAATTTAATTCAGTCTCCAGTAATATTTTTACTTGTATATTTCAATGTAAATTTTTTTTTTTTTTCTCTTGGTCAATAGTCCTTTAAATTGAGTTTTCCTTCCTCTTGCAGTGTATAGACATTATTAATTCTGCTAAATTAGTTGTATATCTTTTCATTTCAATTCTAGAATTTTATATCATTTTTATTGTTCATTATTTTTGCCTTATGTCCTTGAGTAAGTTCCCTGAGATCATGTCCCAGTCACTTTTGAATGTTCACTTAGTGTATCATGCCAGTCAAAGTCAATATGATTCAGTCCACAGTACCAACATTCCCTTACTCACTGAAAGACAATACCTAGCCTTTGAGCAATGCGTTTGTTCTCACAGCTTGTATCTGAGATTTGTTAAAGTGCTGCGAAATGTGAAGTTCAGATTAAGTTCCTATAGATCCGTGAATTACTTATTAACGTAGCCGAGCGGTCAGGCACTAGTAATACTGTCACTCCTGTCTGGACTCCAGCCACAATATCATGCACGCAGGATAGTGCGACTATCCTTGCGATGGCGACTTGTTCAAGTATTCGTTCCTTCCCAGGGGACGCTTTGAGAAGAACTTTACTTGCAACGAGTTATGCCATCTCTTGCTGATGCCACCAGCCATTGCAGAAAGACGTTTCTGTGGCTAGTGTGCTCACTTGAGTGTTGTTGTTGTCCCTTGTGTTTCAGATTGTGATCCCATCCTAGTTGACAGTAATCAGTGCATTGTAAGAAGTTATTTCTCGAGTAACTTCCATGTTGTTAATGTTTGCAAGTGAAGTTTATAGCTGATACCTCATGTCACTGTGTGCGACTCAGAATATCAGCATTGTTCACCGTGTTCATTTCTTTTCTCCTGTGCTTGTAGTTTGAGATAGTAGATTCGTTCTCCCTTGCTCATATTGCGTGTTATAGCGTTAATTTTTTTTTTTCAACCGGGGGGAGTCATCCACTCCTCCGAGTTTGTTCATTCCTTCCAGTAAGAAAGAACCGATCCCATGTGGTCTGGTGTGATTCGATTCCTGCTCCAGGAAGATCATTCTGACTGTGAAGCCACCAGCACCATCAGTGACTTTCTCATGAACCACGAATTACTGTATCGAACAGCCGAGTTGGGTACTCCAAGCAGAAGAGTATACCAGTTAGTAATTCCACAGTCACTAGTGAATGTAGCCTTACAGCTAGTTCACGATGTACCAGGTGTTGCACACCCTGGTATGGATCGTTCAGTAAAACAAGCCAGATTGAAATACTTTTGGCCTCGTATGGCAACTGATATTTCTGAGTATGTTAGGAAATGTAGTGTCTGCATGCAACATAAAGGCAATGCTAATGGTCCTAATCCAATCCAAGTGTATCCAACTACTAGCGAACCTTGGGAAAGAGTTGCGCTAGATTTGTTAACTAATTTCCAATGTTCCCTCCAAGGTAACAAACATCTGTGTGTTATGGTAGACCATTTCACCAGATATTGTGAGTTAGTTCCTATTGCAGATAAGACTGCCGAGACAGTAGCTAAAGCGTTTAAAGAACGCATTATCTGCAGGCATACCACCCCTAAGTCCCTAGTAACAGATAATGGAGGTGAATTCTGTAATGAAATTCTTGAAAATTTGTGTACCTTGTACAAGATCTCTAAGTCCACCATTGTTCCTCATCATCCTGCCAGCAATGGGTTAGCGGAACGAACCAATAAGAAAGTACTTGATGTATTGAGAGCCACTATCAATCCCAATAGTGAAACTTGGGATGAAGTTATACCTGATGTGCAGTGTGCTATAAATTCTGCTTACAATGTTTCTATAGGTGACACTCCACATTATGCATTGTATGGTGTAGATAAACGTTTGCCTTATGAGTTGTTATATTCTAATCCGAAACCAAATTACAACCCTGATGATTTTGTAGCAACTCGTACCAGCTTAGCTCAAAGTGTTTTTAGAAGAATCCGTGAAACACTTCATAAATCAACAGCAGAATTTACAAGAGTCGCAAATACTCGAGTAAAGCCATCTAAAATCAAAGTAGGTTCGAGAGTTATGCTGACTAACTTTAACAAAACGTCTGCAATGCCAAAGCTTGATCAAAAGTTTGTTGGTCCTTATCGAGTAGTTGAACATATCACTGGTAATAAGTATAAGGTTAGAGAGATTAGTACTGGTCAGTATAAAGAATCGCATTTGGATCATATGAAGTTAGTATGTGATGATAATGATGTTCCAACCCAGACTAATGTGACAGACTCTGACAATCCTCCTGATCCTGTACTCTCTTCCTCTGATACTCAGTCAGATGATCAACCTGAATGTCGTTATTCCCTACGTACACGACAGGTATTGAGAAATCCTCAAGTATCATTTGTAACTTCCAATTCAGAATTGCCTCAAATACAGCATGAGTTAGCCAATGCTACAGAGTTTGATCCTCCCAGAGATGACACCCATTCTGCTTATGCCAATCTTACCCTAGCAGAGTTGGGGTTAAATGTAAATAACCTGTATAGATGAATTATTACAGTATCAACTTATCAGTATTCAAGAATTTTTTTTTTGTGTTCGTGTTCTCTCCGCATTCTGAGAGTTAACAGTCTAGATTTGCGTGCACCGAATCTGCCTTTCTGTTAAACACTCTTTCTTTGTATATATTCCTTCCTCAGAATCCGTAGATCACATGAATACAGATCGATCGATCAAAATTTTTGTTTTTATCACTTGTAATCTCAATGTTGAGTTCGTTGTTCATTTGTTGAGTTTTAAGTTGTACTATAGTATACCTTGTATTGCATTACAGTTTCAGTTACGTACGCTTTCATTCCAATGTTCTACTTATGTATCTATAATGTTTCATGTTGTGTACTTTGACATTGTATAGAATCAGCCCAAGCCGTGTACCTGCCATCTCTAGTTTGTATTAGTTGTATGTCGAGACGACATACGTTAGCGTCGCCGAGCTCTCAGTAGTAGTAACCAGTTACCAGTCTCAGTAGTAGTAACCAGTTACCAGTAACCTGTCCGTTGACTCAACGACCAACCGTCTTGAGTCACGGTCTTTCATATTGTGCTGAGCTGACACTAATTCAAAAGACCCACTACGGGGTACTGGCCAGCCGGCTAGGCAGTGTTACGAGTGGAAGCAAGGAGATAGGTACGGCTGCGGGCTCTGTCCACATATCAGTAATTATACGTATAACAGCCTACGTGAGTATTTCTACCCTAATCCACGTATCGAACTCCCACATGATAGGGGAAGGAAGTCTCTCCTCCTGCAAGTGAAGTCCCTCTCCCTTTTTCCATGTGCAGGAGACATCCCTTTCCCCCTCTTACAGAACTTACACTCACGCAATATCCCCTCTTACAGAACTTACACTCACGCAATATCTCCTCTTACAGAACTTACACTCACGCAATATCTCCTCTTACAGAACTTACACTCACGCAATATCTTCTCTTACAGAACTTACACTCACGCAATATCTCCTATTACAGAACTTACACTCACGCAATGTCTCCTCTTACAGAACTTACACTCACGCAATATCTCCTCTTACAGAACTTACACTCACGCAATATCTCCTCTTACAGAACTTACACTCACGCAATATCCCCTCTTACAGAACTTACACTCACGCAATATCCCCTCTTACAGAACTTACACTCACGCAATATCTCCTCTTACAGAACTTACACTCACGCAATATCTCCTCTTACAGAACATACACTCACGCAATATCTCCTCTTACAGAACTTACACTCACGCAATATCTCCTCTTACAGAACTTACACTCACGCAATATCCCCTCTTACAGAACTTACACTCACGCAATATCTCCTCTTACAGAACTTACACTCACGCAATATCTCCTCTTACAGAACTTACACTCACGCAATATCTCCTCTTACAGAACTTACACTCACGCAATATCTCCTCTTACAGAACTCACACTCACGCAATATCTCCTCTTACAGAACTTACACTCACGCAATATCTCCTCTTACAGAACTTACACTCACGCAATATCTCCTCTTACAGAACTTACACTCACGCAATATCTCCTCTTACAGAACTCACACTCACGCAATATCTCCTCTTACAGAACTTACACTCACGCAATATCTCCTCTTACAGAACTTACACTCACGCAATATCTCCTCTTACAGAACTTACACTCACGCAATATCTCCTCTTACAGAACTTACACTCACGCAATATCCCCTCTTACAGAACTTACACTCACGCAATATCTCCTATTACAGAACTTACACTCACGCAATATCCCCTCTTACAGAACTTACACTCACGCAATATCTCCTCTTACAGAACTTACACTCACGCAATATCTCCTCTTACAGAACTTACACTCACGCAATATCTCCTCTTACAGAACTTACACTCACGCAATATCTCCTCTTACAGAACTCACACTCACGCAATATCTCCTCTTACAGAACTTACACTCACGCAATATCTCCTCTTACAGAACTTACACTCACGCAATATCTCCTCTTACAGAACTTACACTCACGCAATATCTCCTCTTACAGAACTTACACTCACGCAATATCTCCTCTTACAGAACTTACACTCACGCAATATCTCCTCTTACAGAACTTACACTCACGCAATATCTCCTCTTACAGAACTTACACTCACGCAATATCTCCTCTTACAGAACTTACACTCACGCAATATCTCCTCTTACAGAACTTACACTCACGCAATATCTCCTCTTACAGAACTTACACTCACGCAATATCTCCTGACATTTCGATTACATTGAATATTCTGGTGAGCTCTGCCAAACACGTTAAAAAGGTGTATTAAAAATGTGGTACTTAGTGCAATCGTAAACTGACCATAATAAAAATATTGAAGGAGCGATCAAATAAATAAGATGAAAGGCAAGTTATTGCCCCAAACCCGTTCGGGTTTGTAAAATATATAACAATGGAAATGATGAAGAGATCTACGCAGGAAGTCTTTACAATTTCGCCTTTACATTTAGCAAAATGCCGAGATGTGAATTCCAGATAGTCAGAACTCCGGGCTTTAATGGCGGCCCGTACATGCTGGGGAGGCACTTAGCAAAGCCCATTACTGGGAATTATGTGGCGTACCACTTTACTTATTGGTGATTTAAATGTCTCCCGCCTCGTTTTTTTAAAGTATTTATGGGAGTATTTAGTATTCATAACTCCGCCTTCTGAGTCGTGGAAGATTTTTAAGAGGTGAGTAATTCCATGACACGTTCGTCATTTATGTGTTATGCTTCTATGAGAAAATTGTAATGTTTTTTTTGGATGAGGGAAAAATGTTAGGCTGCTGCATGGACATAAGTAAATTTATTTAGGTACAGGGACACATAAGTACAATTATCATACGTAGTGTAAATTACCTAGAATAACCGATAAAAAAGTCAAAGTGACTTACCTGGAGGTTACCTGGAGGTTATTCCGGGGATCAACGCCCCCGCGGCCCGGTCCATGACCAGGCCTCCCGATGGATCAGGGCCTGATCAACTAGGCTGTTACTGCTGGCCGCACGTAGTCCGACGTACGAGCCACAGCCCGGCTGATCCGGCACTGACTTTAGGTATCTGTCCAGCTCTCTCTTGAAGGCAGCCAGGGGTTTATTGGCAATTCCCCTAATGCTTGATGGGAGGCTGTTGAACAGTCTTGGGCCCCGGACACTTATGGTGTTTCCACTGGAGTCCTAAATTTCAGATGTTGCTGCACAGGTCATGTATATACCTGGAGTTTACCTGGAGAGAGTTCCGGGGGTCAACGCCCCCGCGGCCCGGTCTGTGACCAGGCGCAGGCGAGAATGGAAGCGCAAAACGAAGTGCATACACAAAAGCCCGAGGAACTAGGTCAGGTAAAAAAAAAAATTCAGATTCTACCTCCGAAGAAGTAAGTCTTGTGCACCGCATACCCGTCCTCAGGACGGTAGCCCAAGAGCATCTGGATATAATAAATACCTAGGAACTAGGCCCCAAAAGGTAAAAAAAAAAAAAAATAGGATATTTGCTTAATATGTATGGTATATTATTTTCATTAATAAGATTCCTCGACATATCACATAAGTTATTATACTCTCTATCTCATTATTCCTCAATAAATTAACACTCAAGCACGTTGTGTTGAACAAAGTGACCACAAGACACACCATATGCTTTGAATTTAGTTTGACCATTATCTTTGCGTCTGTGTTGTGGCTTCTAAACCTCACACAATCTACAGGTATGCTGGATCATGTCATGGAAAGGTGCTTTGACAGAGCCGAAGGGCTCTTGATCTAGTAACTTTAGCCCACCCTCCCCCTTCCTCGGGTCATACGAGAGTATTGCCCATTCAGCAAGCTCTACGAAGACAGTAATTTGAATATACGATTTTCAGCTTTCAGAAGGAGTGGCGAGGAGCGTAAACATTCAGGAGGAGCGAGTACTGGTGATTTTTGTTTAGGATTTGACATGATGTTATAGTGTAAGTATGATGTTAGGATGTAGTTCAGCTGGTCATCATTAGACCATGATGTCTTGACCCTTCTGTAAAGTGAATAATGGTGAATGGGTTTCCATTTTTGTGTTACCCTTTCTTGGTGGGGAAAACGACCGACGAGTTCAAAGAGAAGACAACGAGAGAAAGAGAAACAAATATTACTCAACCCGCGCCCATAGAGCTGGTGTGGACGTAAACATTGGCCTCGCTCATCGTGGGAGCCACAGCTCAAAGCTTTCATTCAAGGCTCATTTCCTGGACATTGTAGGAGTGACACCACCTCATTGACGATCTCTTGTGTTGATTGCTGTGGAGGGAGGGAGGGTGTGAGTTGTGCACTGGTGTGGGAGTGCTAGAGGGATGGAAGAGAGATAGATAGATAGATAGATAGATATATAGATAGATAGATAGGTAGGTAGGTAGGTAGGTAGAGAGAGAGAGAGAGAGAGAGAGAGAGTCAGAGAGACAGAGAGACAGACAGTCAGAGAGACAGACAGACAGAGAGACAGACAGACAGACAGACAGACAGACAGACAGACAGACAGACAGATAAACAGACAGATTAGATTTTAGAGTTTGCATCTGAAACGGCTAGTTCATTGTGTACCCATTATCTCTACTGGTCATGGACCGGACATGACCGGGGGCCAACGCCGCGGGGGCGTTGACCCCCAGAACATCCTCCAGGTAGATCAACCAGAACGCAATTGACGGATGGAGGATGGAGCCTCCACCACTCCTGGCAATGACTGACCCACACGGGTTTATCGCTGCGTGAAATACGATGTATTTCTACATCATTCTGTTTTAATTCTTATGTTATATTGTGTGGAAGACTTTATACCTATTTTGGTATTCTGCCTCTGTTTTTTTCCCTGAAGGGAGGTGCCTCGGTGCCAGTGAAGGGGAGGCTCTTGATCCAAGAAACCGGACTCATCTTCCTCTCCCATGGATCGAACTTCAATGCCTTCCATTCCCCAGGCGCTATACCACCCATACGGGTTTAGTTCTTCCCCCGTTTAAAATAAAATCTACATCTGTGGAAATTATTCGACAGCCGTTTTTAGACGTTATTAAAGTGTTTGTTAGGCAGCGTCTTATGCCACTTAATTCATGTTCGTCATTAGGCGATGTGTTGAGGGTCGTCCAGAAATACGATTATGTTCCTGAAAAAGAGGACTCCGTTACTTTACCGAACATTTGATGTCAGTGTAATGTTGATAATATAATCAAAACTGGACAGTGTTGGCAGTAATGAACATGTTTCAGTACTGGTAATGTAATAAACGCTAAATAATTCTGGTAGTGCGAAGTCCAGGTAAAGGGCGACCTGTAGAACTGGTCCACTGATCACAGGAGGTTTATAAACTGACGATGAATAAGAAATAAGCGAATTTCTTCAAGACCAGGGACCAGGGACACCCTCCAGCCAGATGCCAGGTAGCAGGTAGGGTGGAGAATGAGGATATTTTTTCATTATATCTATCGGGTAAACAGATCGTATAATTGACAAAAACACTAAGCGTGGAAAATGAGAAAAATACATACAGTGTATAGAAAATAGAGCATTTGAATTACTAGGAATGGTTCATAATCCTAATATATGCTCACTGGAGCGAAGAAGATATATGCATGATAATATATACGTGAAAAGTAACTGAGAGATTACTCCTTAATATTTACACCACTGTAGCAACATACTAGAGTCGAAGTCAAGGGAGAAGATGTCGAATAAACCCGGTGAGAGGCAAAGCCGTGGACACGATGAGAGAAAATTAAATCAACATACGTATTGGTCCGAGACTATTCAACATCTTACCAGAAGGTATTAGAAACACTGAAGGAACAAATGAAGAGGTCTTCAAGAGGAAATTCGACATGTACGCCTACCAAATGCCGGATCAACTAGACTTCGATGGATTTGTGAGCTAGCGGGTCGCCATCAGCGAAGAGTCTGGTTGACCAGGCAAGAACTAGACAAACCTGGCCTAGGGCTGGGCTGCGGGGAAAAGGAAAACTCTCCAAACACGTAAAAAGCATATCAAAGGTAAATTAAAAGTAATGAACATTAGTTAGTGTTGGTCGTGTAACAAATACTGATCACTGGAAAAGTAGAAACCCATTTGAAAACGTAAATATAGCAATTAAGAATGGGCTCTGTATTTATGCCTCTAACTGAATCATTTTTCACCTGCTGAAGAGGACCTCAGTTTGAGGCCCTGATATGGAGCCTACTTGTCTACACGTGTTTTTTTCGTTTCACTTGATGTCAGATTAATAGAACGGAAGTTCAGTGCATTTGTCTTATCTTCCTTACATATTATTATCGTTGTTGTTGTTATTATTATTATTATTATTATTATTATTATTATTATTATTATTATTATTATTATTATTATTATTATTATTATTATTATTATTTTTATTATTATTATTATTATTTTGTAAGTATTTCCTGTTTTAGATCCAACTTTAGATAGTTTTAAGAAAACTCTTGAATTTGATCTGTGGACGTATTTCGTGGCTGAATTAGCGCTATTTAACTCGGAACAGGTATTAACGCAGGATAATTCAAGTAAACCAAGCAGTGTGGCAGTGTTTTCATTAGTGTAAACCCGCGGGAGGCGACCCACATCAGCCCGACTAATATAATTTACATAATCATAAGAGTTTTCTCACTCCGTAGATTTCGTATATAAAATACATTTTCACCCAGTTAACTTTCTTAGTTTTGGCATCTTGCCTCATTTATTTTTTATTTTTAAGTATATTGCATAATGCCCTTCTTGATAAATAAGTCACTTAATTTGCCTTATATTTTGTCTACGGTGTTTCCTTCTGGACGTCCAATTCAGTCAACATTATGTATTAATATTTACGCATATTTCTACAGAGTGTGTCACTCTGTAGTGAAAACAAATTTCAATTAGAATGTGTGTTCCTGGAGTCAACCTGGAGGGCAGTCCGGGGATCAACGCCCCCGCGGCCCGGTCCATGACCAGGCCTCCCGGTGGATCAGTGCTTGATCAACGAGGTCGTGTAAGTTGAATAATATTGCAGTGGCTAATACCAAATTGTTTCGCCAACTTCATACAAATTAATTAGGTCTTGTTGACACTAACAACACACTCGAAAACACATCCGCCTCGCTCTGGTGACATTACTGAGGAAGATTTTTTTTTTTTTTCTGTCAAGTCATCCTCTTGCTTTTTGTCTCCGGTTACAGCATTTAATGTCACGTTTCAGGCTTTACTTGAAAGAGTTACAGTATCTCTTTTTGTCAGTATAGCTACTGAATTCCCTATACTTATACTTGTGTAGTATATTGTAGATCGTATCATCCATGTATATATTTAGGCTCCCTTTCAGTAGGCTCAGCGACTAGCATGTGTGACGTCACGTGATGCGCATGTGTCCGTGAGAATCGCTGTAACTCTCTCAGTTCCCGGTAGACCTACCAAGTAATAGGATAGGCAGGTTGGGCTCCCCCCATTTCACACTCTGCCAATATATGTTACCATCCAACAAGTGCGTTTAACTCCAACCATCACATCTCCACGAACCCTTCCCAACATTTTATTATTAATTTTACTATGAAAATAATATGATTTTTCCAGATTTTGTTTGGCTGGGTTGTACACTCCACGCCCTTTTTTCTCCTTATTATTACAACACCCTAACCTTCAAATGTATAAGAGAAATTTGCCTAGTAACCTCACAGACACCAGAAGAAGAGATCGTATTTAAAGTTGACGAGGTACCATGATTTAGCCCATCCAAGGAATTGGATATATTCTATATGACTCTCTTGGATTTCTCGCTTCCTCGCGAATTAAATAAATTAACCCATATATACGTCTTAATGCAGGATTAGATTATCACTATCCACCAAAATTTAACTTTTTCTCCAGTTCAGAAACCAAAATGGTTGTCCTAAGCGGCCACTGATTCGTTGATCATGAATATGAGCTTGGAATTTTATGACCAATGTTTTGGCTATTTATGCATAAGAAAAATAACAGAAATTTCCATACAGTCATGCAAACATTTCTGCACAACAACTTTCAGGCTACAGCAGTAGTCTACCATCAAACTGATCGTCAGGTTTCCCCTGATGTCTCATTTTCATGATGGCTGTCCTGGTGAAATCGATCACCGTGGGGGTTCTAGTTCACAGAAACTTTACGTGTTGGAACAAAACTAAACTTAAATTGGAATTTAGCGTCCTAAATTAGTCAGAAACACTTGTCTCTAAACGTGAGCAGAAAACATTGTTAGCCAGTGTTATTTCAATTTTCAGAAAGATTTATGTACTATCGTGCTATAATTATGTGTAATGTGGACTAAATTCTTAACTCACAATAAAACAATGCGTTTTTTCAATATTGTAAATATAATAATTTCAATTTATTATATAGATGAAATTCAGTCAAATAATGTTTGATTTAACGGAATGTAATCTCACGCTCCATGGGCTTGGTGTTGACACTATTTGTAGACACACCCTCCTGCTTTATTGTGGTATTAATTGGAGGGAGGGAGGAAAGGAGGGAGGGAAGGAGGGAATTAAAGAGATGGTATGAGGAAGGGAAGTGAGAGAGTGGTGGATGCGACACTCTATGACGGTACATCAACATGCCTTCAGTTTTTATACATTCTTGACGTCATTGAATCTTGACATCACACTGAGATGCTTAACCGAAATAAAAAAAAGAGAAAGAAATGTATACCAGAACCACTTACAGGGAAACTGTAAAGAGAAGAACGCTTATAAGAGAAACATTCAGAACATTACGAAACTTGAGCGAACAGAAGTGACAGCATAATTGCAAGAGATTTGCGACTACCCAGAATGGTTTATTTCTCCTCTTAACAGAAAAGGAAAAAATTAAGGTTGGAGCTAGGGTTACAAAGTTGTGGGTTACTGGGGCTCATAAACCCATCAGTGACTATGATGTATCTTCCCGACACTTTGTTGTATCATCGTCGTGTGGGCGTGACGCCTGACTCTCTCCGTCTGTTACCACCTTCTAGTCGAATGTATCATTGGTGGGGTGTCGGGTTGATGCTGTTGCTGTTGAAGATGTTGATGCTGCTGCGGCTGCTGTTGCTCCCATTGTTGATGCTGATGTCGATGCTAATGTTGATACTACTGGTGCTGTTGCTGCTGGTACTGTTGTTGATGCTTCTGCTCTTCTTTCATCATACATCCCTCTCTTCAAGCAGCGTAATTTCAGTTCCCAGTATAAGGACAATAGGCACAGAGATGGAGGCTTCTATTGCCGCTTTGTGACTATATTAACAACTGTAATATACGTCCCCCTGACAATTCATATTTATGATTTGCAATTTTATATATATATATATATATATATATATATATATATATATATATATATATATATATATATATATATATATATATATATATATATATATATATATATATATATATATATATATATATTGTATATAAACAAGTTTATACTTATGATTTTCATATATACTGATTTAGATAGCTTCACTCCTGGGTAGAGGGAGAGTAGATACAAAGGAAGAGAAGGCAACCAGATTGAATGACTTGTGCAGTCTTAATTAATGATGTCCCTAACGCTAGCACCAAAGCTGATAACCACTGGTTTATTTTTATTTTATTTTATTTTTATTTATTTTATGTCTTTGCAAACAGTACATTGAGATTTTATATTTACAATAGTGGGTTGCAATGCAAAGAGAGCTATTATGCCTAGGCATTATGGGCCAACTTAACATTATTGGCTTACAGACTACTTAACACTAAGGAGTATATCATAGTTGTACAGTAGGATAGTAATTATTTCATAGTTGAACAGTAGATTATTAATTATAAGTGAATTACATTTGTATAAGAAAAAGGATATATTCTTATAGTCTAAAATGCTTTTTGTGAAAAATAATGGTTCAGTTATATTCCTGTCAACATTGGATAAAAGGTTCAAAGTGATTGTTGAAGTTATGATGTGGGAGTACATAAGTGAGTATGTGTGTACTGAGTATTTAGGGTTTGGTCTAGGGTGATTAAGTGGCTTTTGATAAGAGTCTTAAACTGGTTTTCAGACTGGGTTACTTTAATATCTTGTACCCTTTTTGTGCATAGAGTTTTTACACAGTGTGATATGGACACGAGGTATATCAAAAAGAGATCTGTGTCTTGTGTTGTGGTCATGTGTCCTGTTTAGGTTGGTGAGGAGAAGTTTGAGTGGAGGGTTTATATTTGCGTGTATTGTTCTGTGTATGTAGTAGGCACATGAATAAGTATGGATGTTCTTAATGGTGAGCAGATTCAGACTTTTGAAAACTGGTGGAGTGTGCTGGCGGGAGTGGGAATTCGTTATCATTCTTACTGCTGCCTTTTGCTGGGATATGAGGGGTTTCAGGTGATTGCATGTTGTTGATCCCCATGCACAAATTCGATATGTAAGATAAGGGTATATGAGTGTATGGTACAGTGCCAGGAGAGCTGATTGTGGAACGTAGTACCTTATCTTTGATAGTATGCCTACAGTCTTGGAGATTTTCTTGGTGGTTTGTTGTATGTGTGTCCGGAACTTAAGGCTACTGTCAAGGTGGATACCTAGGAATTTTCCCTCTGTAAGTCTTGTGACTGATGATCCATTTAGAGTTATGTCAATCGGATCATTTAGGTTTTATCAGTATTCAGGGTATGTTTATTAGTCATCATCCAGGCAGATATTTTCTGCAATTCGGCATTAACTGTGTTTGCTAGTATGGCCGTGTTTGAGTGGAAAAGACATACGTAGTGTCATCTGCAAATAATATGGGTTTGAGTAGCTGTGATGCATTCGGTAGATTATTTCCACCCACTAATACCACCTCCACTACCACTACCACCCCACTACCACTACAACCACAATTCACTTAAACCATCATTACTGCCAGTACATAATCACTACGACTATCAGCAAAACTCGTAAGCCCTGGGCACAACGATTACAGCCGCTCTTCCATCACTTGCTATATTCCTAAAACCAAGCCATACAAGTATAAATAATTGAATCCAAACATAATGAACTCTTTACTTTCATATTCTTCTTCGACTTCTTGGTAGAATTAATGAGTATACGATTTCTTGAGTCATGTTGACGGCAGTGAAGGGACTTGAGCTAGAGCTCGTCACG